>NC_056745.1:857953348-857990848 GCF_019279795.1 Protopterus annectens
GAGCATTTATATAGATGCATGGAATCAGGAATACCCAACAGGACTAAATCATCCTCCACAAGGAAGAGTAAACCTGTCTGGTGGAAATCTGCAATAAATAAACTCTATAACAAAACGAAAAAATTGCTGTCCAAGACCAAGAAGGAGCAGGTGCCCAACTGGAAGCAATGTCTCCTTAGCCTGAACAAGCAAATAAGAGCATAGTGAAATCCTCCAAAGTAAACTTCGAGTCCATCTTGGTTACATCTACTAAAGACAGTCATAAGGCCTTCTTCACATATGTCCACAACCTCCAAGGAAGTACCCAGATCTTTTCAGAACTGGTGGTCAATGACACCATATATACAAATGCCGTAGACATAGCAATCTTGCTGGCTGAGAGATTCAGTGAAAACCTTAGCCCTCTGTCCCCTCTGAGTAAATCAGGACATCCCCAGTACCTGCCTCCTTCCCCTTATATTTAGGAAACAGGTCATCACAGCTCTCTCAAAGGCAAAAAATATAGACTCCATGGGACTCAAAAACATCCCAGGCTGCATCTTACGTGAACTCAGGTAGGAACTTGCAGCACCATTAGGCACCCTATTCAACCAATACCTGAGTATTGGCTTCATCCCAGATGAGTGGAGGATAGCCACTGTCATCCCTTTACACAAAGGTGGAGCATCCACCCACCTGGGAAATTCTAGACCCATCAGCCTAACTAGCCTGAGCTGCAAGGCCATGGAATGGATTATGATGGGCCTCATTAACAAGGACATTGGCATCCTCCAAACACTTGATCCCACACAGTTTGGCATCATCAAGGCGAGGTCATGTTTGCTAAATTTGATCAACTTCTTTGAGATAGTCACCAAAACCATGGATGAAGGGAAGATGGTGCACACCACCTACCTTGAACTGGCTAAAGCCTTTGACACTATTCCTCACTCAGGCATAATATATAAACTCTCTCAGCTAGGCATTAATCCATATGTTACCAGATGGGTAGCAATCTGGCTCATGGCTAGAACCCACATAGTCAAAATAGGGGAAGCCACCTCAAGCAGTAGACTCGTATCAAGTGCCATACCCCAGGATTCAGACTTGGGTCCTCTGTTATTTGGGATATATTTTTCTGAGGTGCAGGACAAAACCAGAGGCTATGGCTGACCAAGTTTGCAGATGACTGTAAGCTGGGTGCTGTCATCAATTCCCCCAGTGATGTGGACATCCTCCAAGAAGGTCTCACTCAGAGAAATGACTGATTTCAGACGCATAGCCTCAAACTGAATACCAAAAAAATGTATCATCATCCCCTTTGGGGAGAGTGACATCCCACAAATTATCACATTAATAACAACATTGCAAGCATGCAATCAGTCATGAGGGATTTGGGCACCCAGGTTGATAACAACCTGACTTTTGACCACCATGTTGGTTCCGTTGTATGGAAAGCCTTCTACATGGCTCACCTCATATGTAAGGGTATCTCATCCAGGGACAAGGAGATCATAACATCCTTATATTCTTCCAAGACCCATTGTTGAGTACAATGCCACTTTCGGCATGTACCTTGCAAAGCACATGCAGCAGCTGAAGAGACCACAGAGGTTCCTCACCAGGAGAATCCAGGGCCTCAAACGTCTACCATACACAGATAGGCTAAAAGCCCTATACTCAGTTTCATACAGACTCCTCAGAGGTGACCTCTGTCTGGCATACAAGGTGATCACTGTCCCCACCTTGATGGGACTGCTGCATATCCGCAAGTTAAGCTCCACTCAAGTAACCCGCACACACAGCATCAACCTTGTCTGTGACATCAACAAGACTTGTTGGTGGGACAAATTTATGTCCTAGAGACTCCCCCATCTATGGAACAGACTCCATCTCCACATAAAGCAGAGTACCTTTTTACCCCTTTTTAAGTACAACCTGGATAACTGGATGGAGAACAGAAAATATACTCCTGGGATTCCACCCATGTCCCTGCTGGACAGGGGCATCTGGTACTGATTTTGTCTAAACATGGACTAAATTCTTAGCTAGGTTTATAAGGGCCTCAGGGCCAATAGCCTAGTAACCTCCATTGATCCTATATATCTATCTATCTATCTTTATATATATATATATATATATATATATATATATATATATAGGCTCACTATCAAAATGCCGCCGTGCAATTGCATGGCTATGAAGTATTCGAACAACATATGTTCGAACACTTCATAGTTCGGCAGGTGATGTGAGTGAACGTTATCATTGCGAATGGACTGTGCATTCGCAATTATAGTTCGCTCATGTAAGGATCGCGTACAGTGCGGTTAGGGAAATACAGCCCTTTCCTCACCTTCGTGTAGTGCGATCTCGAGTTGGAATATTGTTAGGGGTGTGGGGTGCGGGGTTTGCCCCCCTGCATAGATGTGAGTTTAGGCTAGTTAGGTAGGGAGTTAAGGGAAGGGTGGGAATGCTGTTAATTGTGCGACATTTTCGACAATTAACAGCTGTTTTCGACATTAGGGACATACGGAAATGTTCATTTCCGATGTTAAAATTCGAACATTCATACACTTTTTATTTTAATTTTCAATTTTTTGATAGTAAATCATATATATATATATATATATGTATATATATATATATATATATATATATATATATATATATATATATACATATATGTGTGTGTGTGTGTGCGTGCGTGCGTGCGTGCGTGCGTGTGTTTGTGTTTGTATTTATATCTATATCTATATCTATATAGGAACCCAGCATTAATGTTGCAGGTGGCAAGAAAGTCATCCCCCCATAAAATACTTTCATGTTATTACAGTGGGTTATAATAATTTCTGCATTTCCTCAGACTTACACTTTATTTTTCTCTAATGATAGATTTCACTGTTATGAATCTTGTACTTCCATTTGGGAGCAGTAGTTCTCAGCTCCATTATTTTTCTACTTCACTGCACTGAAAAAAAGATGCCACATATTTTAATTTTTGTCTTCAGTTCTTATGCATTTAATCATTTGATGTATTATGGATATAAAGGCATCTCTGGTATTGACATTTTGTTGCACTACAGTTTTGTACACATCTGTAATGAGTAGGTTACAATCCCATTTCTCTCACCTCATCTTTTATAGTTTCTGACTTTTGAGCTTTATGTTTTGTGACCAAAAACAACTACCTGCTTAAAATAAATAAAATAAACAAATGTGAAGAAAATTTGGTTGAAAATTAGGCAACAAGATAAATATAGTGTTTCCTTGTTGATTTCTTATGTAAAGCACAGATTATATGCATTTTATAACATGGTACTGGATGTTTTCTTAACTGAATGTAGCGTTAGGATTTTTAAGATATTCTGTAGTCATTTAAGTTCACTGATATGGCGTATTCAAGGGACCAGACTGCAGACAGTATGGAACACTGGAGGAAGACTTCAGCACACTAGCTGCAGACATGATTTCAGAAGGTACGCTGCAAGCAGTAAGTACTTGTTTATTCAGCATAGGATAATTACAAATTCCATGCAAGCCCATTAGATTCTAAAACACATTGGGTGTGCCCAACATAACTTAAATGTGACAAAGTACAATGCCAGCTCTACCATACCAGAATGCAATGAAAGGAAGCTATTTCCACAAAAACCTATAGACTCTGTAACAATACTGACCAAAAAAAAATGCTACCTGCAATGAATGAATTGTGACAGGTTGCAGTCCTGCAAGCTATGGAGGAGGATCTGGCTGTGTGTCCTAGAAGGCAGCCAGCTAGACAAAGTGCCAGACTACATCTAAGCCAACTCTTAGATCAATAAATCATTAACAGGAACCACCTAGACAGACAGACAGCTGGTCCAGGCTGTGTGCAACATGTGTGCCCCACATGTCTGTGCAGATGCTGCAAGGCAACCCCATACCTCCTGAAACAAAAATGTGTCTGAGCCTAGGTGTACTGGCATTTGAGACATTCCAATGTAATATGGAAGATGCTGTAGAAGTGTCACAGACAGCTGCCAGATGTATCCTCACAACATAACATCACAAAGTTCCCCCATTTTCTTGATGCAATAGACTGCATCCACATTCCTATTAAGGACACATTGCATGCATAAACAGAAAGATACATAAATAGAAAAGGGGTGGCCATCCCGGAACTGCTAGGTGGTGTGCACTGCAGATGGCAGCATAACAAACATCATAGCAACACACTCCAGGAATGTTCATGATACTGCTATATGGAGGGAAAGTGGTCTGAGGGCTGCATTCCAACAAGGTGAAATACCTGAAGGGCTACTACTAGGTAAGTACAGGAATGCATCAAGGATATAAGCTAAACACATTCCTGTCAACATTATTCATGATGACAACATATGCTTTTCCCTCCCCAAAACAGGTGACTGTAGTTATCCACTTGAGCTGTGACTAATGACCTCATACAGATAACTTTCCAACCTTGCAGAAAAGGCCTATAATAGAGCACATGTAACAACACAGAACACCATAGAACATATCTTTGGTGTACTGAAAGCCAAGTTCATATCTGGAGACATCTGTGGTGCACTGCAATACACACCTGAAAAGGTAGCACAGATGATTATTGTATGTGTCATGCTGCACAATATGCTAATAATAATACACGGTGGTCTTCCTGCTGCAGGTGTGGATGAACTACCTCAGGAATCCCAGATGTCTGAAGATGACATTCCTTAGCTGTCAGTGAAGGAGCAGGAACACATGGGGGCAGAAGAAACAGGCATGGGTGATGGAGCAGGCAACAAAAATTCTAGGTTAAGGTGACAAGGTAGTGTCTGACACACACCTTTGAGTCATGACAAGCTACACATGCAGAACTACACACTTTAAACATTGATGTTCAGGTGTTGCCCCACCACAGCTGCATAGATTGCACCTAATGGCAATTACCCTGTTGATGTACACACTAAACAGAGACATAACATATTTCTAACCTATAACAGTATGAACATATACAACTCAATCATGACACAGACCATTGACTCAGGCCACAAGTGACAGAGGTATGCATACAGACTCATATTGGTGTATGTATGTATGGCAGACAGCAATGAACATACCTCTGTAAAATCCATTCTTATTTCTATTCATCCAGTATCAAAAGATGCAAACAGGAAACCAGATTAGGACATGCTAAAGAACTGTTGACAATATCATAAGCAACATATATCAGTTTAAAGTATGGACAGAGTTTAATGTACTAAATGGAGTCACTTATTGTCAGTACAAATGTCAGACTTCCATGGCATCAGACTTCACAACAACCACAGGTAGATGACGTTGCTGGTCTGCACAGCAGTAATCAACACCACAGGGTGAGGCTGACACTACAGGACATAGTGGATAAATTGTCAGTGTTACTCTATCACAGTTTAGGGTGCTCATGTTGACAACTCACACCACAGTTCTGGCTGCCCCTATCATGTATGGAGAAACTCAGTCCAGGTTGCATGTGGAGACACACTGTGAGAAGGAGCATGGATGTGAGTTGACTGTCTGGTCATGACTGCAGGGCCCACAATGGATTGACCAGCAGCAGATGTGTGTGCATGTTACAGCATAAACATCAATGTCCAATGGGCAAGGGTTGATCTGCTGAAAGGGGGCCTACTTCTTCTCTGTGGCACTCAGCTAAGCACAGTCAGGGCATGCAAAATCCTGCAGTACTATCACACGGCTGTTCAAGTGCCATAACCAGGGATCCAACAGACTGTGCCACAGATAACATGCTTTCATTCTGTGCAGCCAATGCTGCCATGACTGCACCATGATGGCACTCCTGTCCTTCATGTAGCACACCTAGCTTGTGTGCAACACAATCCTTGGCACAGACAAGTGCATGAATGTCAGATCCATTTCATAACTGGGAATGTTCATTTGCCTGTAGAAGTAGGTGGACACCTTCTGACATGTGCCCATGCACACCAGCTACATGCCTACATCTACTATGCTGAGTAGTATTGCTGTGTTTTGTGGATGTGTCAACATCACCAGCAGAATCAATATAGCACTGTGGTCTACAGGCCTCCTCCTGTCCACCATCTGATGTCCCCACATCATCAGAGTGGCTGAAAAGTTTTCCTCCACATGCAAGGCTACAGCATCATCCACATGACTGTCACCACTGGGGCTGCAATGTATCACCATATCTGTGTCCTGTGTGCCAGGGGCCATACTAACATAATGATAAACATCAATTCCACATCGGAATTAGTGGATGGGATAGTGGAGGATGAAGGCAGTGGATTGCTAAAAGAAGAGACAGATGACACAGATCAGGAAAACGTACTTAAATCACATGCTGGATATCATTACTAACATATGCCAGATATATTTATCACTACAATGTTATAGATAATAATGACTTTCCAGGAGGTCTTGTCCAGGGATGACCAGTGGAACCTATATAACAGGAAGTTGACAATTATGTTACATATGCAACATACATGTAAGAAATACAAGCATAACACACACCTGACATGTCCTTGTGAGAATCCAGCACCAGAGGAAAGGGCTGAAATGTAACTGTTGTATGGGAAAAAAGGGCTTAAAAGCAACATTTTTAATCACATAGTTGCCATCATGTACCAATTCAACTGAGGTAAGACACAGTGTAGATAATACATACACATACCAGTTTGCCATGGCTGAGATTCTGATGGTTGCTGTCCTATAGAGGGGTAGAAGGACAAAGTACCAATGGATGGCAACAACAGGTGTAACAGCAATGATATGTATGAAACAGAGGTAAATGTATACCAGTGGCACCCTCCATACTTGGTGAGTTTGTCTGTCATAATGCAGATCCTGCAGTAGGAAAATACAGACAAAGAAAACACAGTCATCTATGCATGCAACAGCATAGGTGCATGATGACATATACAACACAGGTTATGGTGATACTAACGTGTCATGCAGTTCACCTATTGGCCAGATGTCACTATGTAGAAAAATGGCAACATTAATTTTATACAACACAGTCATGCTACATAGTGCTGCAGCATATGAACATAGTGGGGAACCATAACTGGTCTGTCTGTAGGTGCACCTGCACAGCATGTGTCCCCAGAAGATGTACTTGTAGTTTACAATGTCAGGGAAATATCAGTATGACAGTACGTAGCACTGACATGACAGAAGACAGAGGCAATAACAGGTAATGTTCATATTAACAGTATATGGAGACACTCACAAGTTGTGTCTTGCTGTTGTGCACAAGTGGATGGAACTGTGCAAATGAATGTAGACATTGCACATGTTGCTTGTACTGTTATGTATGTATTAAATTTGTATGGCAACATGTCATTACACTTACATTGGTTGTCATCACCTTGTGTGGACCCATGTGCACGATGCAATTCTGCTGATGCAACACAAAAAAATAACGATACATAAATAGGCATACAATAGCAATATGTTCTGAGTTACTCTATATGTATCAGTGTTATGCAAAGTAACACATACACGTGCAGCCTGGAACACCTGCTTCTATCCCACCCCTGGGTATGCAGTGCTCCCCACTTGCCATATGCAATGTTGTGAGAAAATGCGTGATCTCTTCGGGGGTGTCAATGGTGGGCAACCACCAGTGGCTTTCCTCGACTTCTCATACCAGTACATCCTTTTGGGTGCATGAAGGATAATGTCAGACCAATGTCAGCGACAGGCCTCCCAGGAACTATTGTGACCTCCCACAGCATGAATTATGTTGGTGAAGTTGATCCACACTTCATTCCTCCATACTGAATTTCCTGTCCATCCAAGGAGTCTTCATCCATGTTGTCATAGTGCATTTATTATAATTTTGCTTTCCTGTGGCAAAAAATTGTCACCAGTAGGTCTGTTTGCCATCTGGAAGACAGTTACATGCACATGTTTAGACTGATGAAGGGGCCCCCATATGAAGATGATTATGTTGACAGCTTATGCTAATTTACCCTGTCTGCATTCCTGTACAATACCAAAATCTAGGAAATAATCACTGTCATGTATAGTACTATGACGTATAAACCATATGTTATATGACCTGAAACAACAACATAACTTATGATAACTGGAGAGACTGTCTGTGAGATTTGAACACATTACAGAGAATATCCCAGTAGTGGAGGACAAAACACAGTAGCATTGTGCCACACAGACAACACATTCTGCATGCAGATCTCATTAACGTACTATACATAACATAGTTGTAAAACAAAAATGTTTGATGGCTGTCACACACATCATATAGATGTAATGCGAGAGTCTAAACAGACAACTTGTGCAAAAAAACAGTAATTTTAACAGGAACTGTTATACATGATGAGCTTATATCAACACAACCAATACTGAGTGGTGAATGCTATCCCCATTAGCAGACAGTATCTGAAAATTATCAATTGAACAACTTACAGAAAGCGTCACAAAGCCTCTATATCCCTAAGCATATGACACACAGTACATGGTAAACAGACATAAACACAGATCTAGTTTTATTGAGGGAATAGTTCTAGTACATATTTTAGTAAGCAACAATAAATAAATATCCATAACAGTACTACAAATACATAACATATAGCAACATATAGATAATGTCTGAATCCGCAAGTTTCTATAGATATACATCAGGCAGAGACACCAGCAATATATATGTAAATCCATTAGTATATCCTTATGTACTGTTCACTGGTGCTGTTTACATTGTTCTGTACAAATGCATATGGGGAAATAGTGATTGCTATTGATGCAGATGTACCCACCTGTATGCATACAGGTCAATCTTATACCCCTCCAGTAAGTTACATGCATTTTTATATTGTACACAATTTTCCCTAAATACAGCAATCTAAACATATACGCATACATTTCTAAGAAATAATGACAACATAGGTCTATGAAGAGAGAAACATATCCTACCATAGCAATACTAGCAGTTGCAAAATTATAAGTCAGGTGTACCTGAAACTAAGGCAAGCTATGTGCACACAGTTTTTAGGTCCCATTTGCAGCATACATAATTAATCAGATTCATTAAAATTCAAGGTTTTGGAATTCCACTTCCACATGTCAGCTTAAGTTATCAAAATATGGCACATTAACCAATAGCTTGGCATAAAGGAAAGGTACTCCATGCAAATGCATAATAGGTATTGTTAAACGGGACATATGTAGCATTTATCTGTTATCTTTCAATGATTTGATACCATCCCATAAGAGCTACTTTTAAATTGTGATTTTGATACATTTGTATACAAGACCATCGCTACCTGTGAACTGAGTGGGACATCAGAGAGCAATTTATTGAATTGTGTTCTATCAACCTTATCAACATTACCATCAAGATGGTGTCTTCCTGGAGGTTTTGATGTGTCTGGGTGCTCAATTAGACTGAGGAGGAGACGGCCCAGATGCTGACTGTCTACGCTGGAGTGGAGCATTTCATGGGAGGAAGACCATAAAACTTTACAATGATTGATATATGGAACTAGATTGCGAGGGAGCATTGATGTTGTATGGGAATCTACAGGACTGGAGTGCAGATTTACCACTACTACAATCACCTGCATCAGAGGGATGCTGAGCATCTTCATCAAAGGATTGCTGAGGTGCAGAGGCAGCCTGTGGATGCCTATAGTAGGTGCCACAGTCCTAAGTATAGCTGTACATTCCTTAGGAAATCTCAGATATAGCTGTGATCCATATATTTGATATATGCCTTTTTAACCCATTATCTTGCTGTTCTGACAGTTAGCTCATCTGTATAATCAAGAAGGCAAGGTGATTATTTTCCCTGCAATTATGTGCTTGATTTCCATGGGGTTTATTTGTTTAATATTCTTCATCATGCACATACTAATAAACTCCTTAGATATTTCTGGTTTCCAACATATAAATACATAATTTCATACATCCAGTATGGTCGTGTATCACTGATGCTTGTAGCACCTAGGCTGCTGATGAGTATGCATTTATCTGCTAACATTAATACTTTGAGGGTTTCGTCCAGTCTACTTGCGTTATGTGTGAATAGTAACTCATACAGACATCGGCTAGTCCATTCTGCTTTACAAAGTGTACAGTATTATTAAAATCGGATTTGTTTAATACAAGACTACTGCAGCTCTGAGTATCTACCCATATATTCTATACCATCAAAACTTGATGCTATCACAGCAGTTGTTTGGAGCATGATGGCCTATAGCATTTAGGTGCCGGATGTTTCTGTATTCTTCCATTATCCCCAAGAATATAAATATACACACTCACAATAGTAGTTTGTGAAGAAGACTGGTCCTTTGTTGTGTGTTAGCTTAGTCTGTAAAGCAAAATGTCACTGTGTCTATATTGTGGCTAATTGTGGATTAAAATTCCTATAGGGGATAGCTCTCTTTATGTTTTGATCACTGTGTCTGTATAAAAGTTTTGAAAATGCTTGTATAAATATCTGCTTGTTGAGATGAACAGGTAGTTTCAACATGCTTACTAATATAGTGTTTATTAGTTGGATTTCTATGAATATCTTCATTATCTGTAATGTTCTACCAATAGCAGTTGTTTTTCTACAGTTGTATGTGTAAAGCTTCAAACATACTTGGATAGTTCTCATAAAGAATTTGGAGTAAGATAACATTGGCAAATTGAATTTAATGCATGAGTGTGTCATTGTTTATTAATTCCAATTCACCACCCTTCTCATACTTATATTTGGAGGGAGTGAGATGGTCAGATACACATTTTGACTGCAGAACATGGACATCCCCTGATATCAGGGATATTTTTGATATATAATTTGTAATTTGACAACAAATTATATGTATATATTTTTTGTCCTCCCACCTAAATTACATTTAGGTGTAAGAGATGAACAGGAATTTGTAGTTGTCTGTTAAGAGCAGCTGTTTCACCGTCTGAGGTATGAAAGTATGTAGGTCAGTTTTTGTGCTGTGACCACTGTGCTGACATGCATTTATGCTTGCAGTTTTATTTTCATAAATGCACAGCACACTGGACTTTTTAATTTTACCATCTTGTAAAGCGTAAGCCATGATCTGTATTACTACTCCATCCCTTCACATTCATACCTCTGATTTGCTTAACTGCATTTCCTATTCTCAAGTAAGATGGATTAGCTAGGCAAATAGGTGTCAAAGCTAGAGTAAATAGTTTAAAGTTGCAGGTCTGAATCTCAAATCCTCCAATTTGTGTTCATTAGTCTTCCAGTGTGTATAGGACTGTGTGTGAACCACTCAAAACTGTACATGCAGATTCTGTAGTGTTATTCTATTTAAAATTTAGACAACATAAGTTGATAAACATATTTCAATGTTATTTTATACCTACATCATTCATATATGCTTTTTACTTTTTAAAGGTGATAAAGACTGTACTTTGAATCAAGCCCTGTGCATCAAGTAGATGCACAGGCTGGAGGAGCAGCACAGGGAGAAAAGTATGTTGACTTCTTTTAAACATTTTTTAAATAAACTAGATCTGATCAGTGTTAGATGATTTGTTTTTGTATTACCAGTGTACTACTCCTAATGGAGATGTACATGGTCTAGCAGTTGGCACAGAGGCTTGAGGAACTGTTAATGAACTATTTCCAGTGGTAGAAAGTATGATTCCCCCAGCCTCCATTGCCTAATTGTGTGAATCTGAGCAAGTCCTGTATGAATTACATAAAAATGTGTTTACGTATGAGTTAGCAGCAAGCCATGTTTGTTGAAGGTAATGTCTTGAACTGAATGTCACAACCTAGATGACATCCAGTTATATGCAACTGTCATACTGTTTTTGATTGACAGGTTATATGCAAGATGATAGTGCTTTGCCTGCTGTTGTAATGTGCGCTTTGGCACTTTTGTAGGTCAGGATATGGTGCTCAGCTAATGATCTGTTATACATCGCTGGACCTATTCATATAATGAGTGGGAGCCTCTTGTGCCAGTGTTCACATTTGTTGGGGGACTATATCTGGCATGCCCTTCAGTTCAACATGGGTATCGCATCTATCTACAACACCCTTGATGGATGGTTATAACAGACTTGTATCCTGTATTTAGGAATAGTTGTGGATATAGGCATTCCTGTTTATTATTTCTGTCTGTTACATAATTAACATCATGCTGCTTGCATTTGCAGCATCATACATGGTAATTGCTAATAGATGTATGTAGACAGACAATATGATTTGTAAGACATAACCTGTGTTTTCATATGTCACAGACTGTCACTGTGTTTATGATTGTCCATTATTTCTAGGGTGTTGTGTTGCATTCCAGAGATTTGGGCCTGTATTCAAAACATCCATAAGTATAGATAATAGGACATAGAAAATGTGTCATGTGCATGAAAATCCTTCTACTAGCAGCAATTATTTCTGTGATACTTCTACTACATAATCATTTTAGGTCTTATAATCCGAGAATGTGGTTTCAATGACACCTGCAATGTAAGCTGATATCCCTTTATTCTCAAATGCAGACATCACATGTCGATGGGATAATACTTAATGTCTGTTAGATTTTAGATGTCCACATCAGTTTGTGTTTAATATCAGCCATGATTTTCACAGGAAAGCCCAGCCTGATAGACACGTGGGTTTTCATTGTTATAGTTTTGATTAATGACCTATATCACATATAGTGGTACACTTGACTATGACCATACCTTATTCTAAGGTTTCTGTTTACTGCCTGTGCATTGTGTCACACTTGGTATGTTATATAGTCATATAGTAGCAGGCATGCATATATACTTTCTTTCTTGTCTTGGGATTTACCTTGACAAAGCATGGGACCCATGGACACTCAGCCGTCAGATGTCAGAGATGAGTGCATGCCAGACCACTGCCAAAGTCCTCCAATAACAATGATGACCATAATAGAGATGATGATGATGATGAAGAAGGTGACCTGCACAAGCCATAATTCCTGCAGCACCCTGGAGGAGATGTCACCCAGCACTACCATAAGACAATTATTGTGAGCAGATCTGGGAGGTGAAGACTCATGTCTTTCGGACACAGATGAGGAATGAGATGGAGAAATCTTTTCATAATATGTCACGGACTATGCAGGATTATTCAGGAAAATAGCCCAAGAGATCATTTGTGATGATCATCACCATCAGGGCAAGCTCTCAGGACCATAAGTATTCCCCGGGATTCATGAAGCTTGCACCAGGCACCGGAGTAGTGTCAGCGATCTAATGCCAAATATGGCCGAGCGATTCAGGTACGAGCTGTTTCCATGTGCACTACCAGCGTACGCCAGAGCTGCGCAGCTCCCAGCGCATGTATGCTAATTACCCCATGCACAGCAGTGTAGCATGCAAATGAAGGTATATAGCGTTTCATGAAGTGGTGCAGGTGTAGCATAAGCATGAAGAAATGTAAACCAAAAAAATGGTTTAAATTTTTTAAACATAAAATCAGAGCCATGAAAGTGGACCAAACTTACATATTATAATGTTAATATATGCCAATGGCTAAATATATAGCCAATGGCATAAAAAAACATGGACAACACATAAAAAATAACATTTAATGTCATGGCCACACTAACGCAAAGAAAAACCACAGTGCATCGGTGTGCAAACGGGATCACAATGAAAATATATTTAGATGTCATAAAACGGCAATGCAACACAATTCATGAATTCCTCATAATAGTCAATGGCATGCATACTACACCACAACCATGGTGCACGGGTTGCTAAGGGTCTGTGACAGTGTTTTGCATGGCAACTACGAATTAGTAGTTAATGCCATGTAAATGAGTCAAGTAATACTGAATCGCAAACTCGCCACTGGCGTAAGGATGTACCACACAGTGTAGCGGTACAACACTGAGGTGTGGCCTGGAGGTAAACATAACATCAAGAGAGGGGTGCGCCACCGTAGCTGTAAGCACATTGGAGCATTGCTAATCTGGGTTGCCTGTTTCTAAGCAAAGCCTAAGGATAGGGGTGTGGAAGTAGCCATAGCTTTGCTTAGCTGAGAGCACACAAGGTAACCAAAAGTGCATGTGAACGTGGATGAAAATGCACTCAAAATGCAGTAAATGGCTGTGCGCGGTGCACACTACAGCTGAAAGAGGAAGGATACGGGAAGACAATAAGGAAATGCTGCATCATGGTAATTGGAGTACAAATAAGTAATTAACACCTAGGAACTCACAGTGAGCCATTGACAACAGCTAACAAGGCTGCTAGCAACTACCTGCAGAACAAGAAATAGGAGGTGCCGTACTGCAAAGAAAAGAGAACTGCCCCAGCAGAACAAAGCAACTTGCAGTAGATCAGCTACATAACACATTTCACAACACAATCCTGGGTTGTGAAAGTACAAAACAAGAAAGCAGGCAGCTGGATGCATGCCTGACAATGGGAGGGGAATTGGGTTGAAAAATGAAGTAAAGGGCAATAAATGAATCACGGCAGCCAAGCGTAAGTCAACACCAAAGGCCCCACAATAGCAGCACCTGCTGTAAAACCAATAATTAAGATACCCTGCAGCTGGAATTGCACATACTCACCCAATTACACCAGCAGCATCCATTGCACAATAGTATAAGGTGTGAAAGCCCCACACACACACTTGTGTATTCCCAGACAATCTGCACCATTGGTGTATACAGATGGGGAACTTTTAATATGTACATGTTAGGGGCTGCCATAGCTTTGATTCACCAGCATGTGTTGGAGACTGACAGTGGTGTGGAGGATGATGCTGACAACCATCTCAGGCACAGGAGGAGGAGGAGAAGAGTGTTCAGACCCAGGGTAACCTACCAGGGGCTACATGATCTGGAGATAGTAGAGCGTTACAGGGTGGACAGGGACACCATACAGCAACTTGTTGAGCTGTGCCTGCCATGCCTCAGAGCCAGAAGTAACAGAGGGAAACCCATCCCAGTGGACACAAAGTTATGTGTAAGCTTGAGAATACTAGCCACAGGTACCTTCCAAAGGCCAACTGTGGATATCATGGGGATCTCACAGGATCAGCATCCAGGGTACTTCACCAGTTCCTGGATGCCATGTTACCACATGCCAATGAGCACATATACTTCCTCTGAATGCAGGAGGAGTTGGCCAGCAATATGCATCTTTTCCACCATGTGGCAGACTACCTGGAGGTACTGGGTACAATAGACTGCATGCACATACACATCAAGACACCATCCAGTGAGCAGGGCAGGCACTACATAAACCGCAAGAGATACCCCTCCATCAACTGCCAGGTCATCTGCAATGCCCAGGGCATTATAATGGATGTGTGTGATGGCAACCCTGGAAGCTATCACAACTCCCACATCTGGCATGTCTCACAGCTGTATCAGGTATTTGCCAGGGGGGACATCCTATATAGCCCCCTGGTGGGGTATGCTGGCTATGCACTTGAACCGTGGATGATGACTCCCATCAGAAATGCACACACAGATACACCATAATGAGGCACATGCAGAAACCAGAATCATCATAGAACGCGTGTTTGAGATGCTGAAACCATGGTTCTGTTGACTGGACATATCTGGTGGAGCCTTGTAGTACTCTCCAGGCATGTGTGCCCAAATCTTCATAGTATGTGCCAGCTACACAATATGATCCTGCGGAAACAGCTGCAGCAGGGACAGAATGATGAAGGCTCTCATAGCCCACCACCATTGCCAAGTACCCCAGAGGCACAGAGGGCCTTAGACCACGAACACCCTGTGCCAACCCCAGTAGGCAGACGGAGGCGTGCCCAGTACGCCCATGCCTTGTCAAAGAGGGAACATATAGCACACACACTGACAGTGTAGGCACTTATGGACTGACACCCTTCTCCACCTGCACACACAGCAAACATGGATGGCACACACACACAACCACCTGTAAATTGTCATGTATAGGTGGTCTACTGTGTGCATCCTACATAGGTAGCCCTCAACTATGTTACACACAACCGCCATTGGCAGAAGGTATGTCAATACCTGAACAGTAAATTAAGCTATCAGCATGTGTCCATACTGTATGTATAGGTTCATAGATACATAGGTAGATATATAGGTAGTTACATGCCTAACTGCCTGAGGCCACTCATAAGCATAGCCAAAAAGTGTCTGCTGTCGCCACTACATTGATTAACTAACTGTCCCTCTGTGGAGCAGAGCCAATTGTGGGATCCCTGGGGTGAATCCACTGTTCCCCACCCACTCTGCAAGGATTCCCTGGAGAGTTAGTGAGGGGTTTTGTATAATGTAATCAGGGATGTAGCTCCAAATAATGGGGAGTATCCATGACAGGTATCTTCTCAGATGATTTACATGTTACATAGTATACCTTAACCACAGCTTGCATATATAGGTAGTATTCCACAGACTAATAAACATTTGGAACACACAACCGCTGAAATGTGTGTTAATCACCCTTGCACTACCATTGCCTGCTCTGAGAGGTAAAATTACCACTGCCAGGATTAGAACACGCAACCATGTACACAATCTTCACAATAACCTACCACTAAGCTACCTGAGATGTACCAATGGCAGTTGTGTATACTGACAGGATAAAACACAAAAGGTAGGAATGTGTGGAAATAGGACAAACCGGCATGTACCCAATGAAAGGTGTATGTATATATATATATATATATAGAGAGAGAGAGAGAGAGAGAGAGAGAGAGAGAGAGAGAGAGAGAGAGAGAGATGTCGATATATGGGGATATACATATATATGTAGATATATAGATAGGTTAACAACATCTACATAACCATGGAGGTACATATAAATGAGATACCTACCACATATCAACTGCTTCACATACTAACGCGCGTAATCACGAGGCTTAAAGTCCGAAACACCACAGTACCAAAACACCAGAAGCGCGAGGTTTAAAATCCTGATGTTAAGGGACATTTAGTCAGTGCTTCTGGTGTTGCGGTTCAGGTAGGTTACTGTGTGTAAGTGTGTTTCTGAGGGCTGTAGTGTGTGTAAGTGTGTGTTCTGAGTGTGGTGTGTATTCCAGGGCTACTGTAATGTGTGGGTGTGGGTTTGCTTTGTGTGTCTGTTTGTGCTATCTAGGAGGTAGAATATTAAAGTAGGGGGGTGTGGGAGGCACAGACACCCACATGGGGGTGTAGGGGGGCTTGCCCACCTGCTCACACGTAGTGTAGGATGGTTTGTTTGGATGTGATAGGTAGCAGTGTGTCTGTGTGTGCATGTGTGTGTTCCATGTTTGTGTTACTTTTGTGAGTTACTGTCACTGTCGGTAATGTGGGGTATGGGAGTCTGGGCCCGGTACTGTGGGCGTCTGAATTGTGTGGTTTCGGGATTCCATAAGTATCCTGTATACAGCGGTTGAAGTGTTCATGTATGAGTATAACATGGACCATAGCAATCACACATTCCGTCATGAACAAACTTTATGAACAAAGGGTATGGAGAGTATATGCCTATACACTATTACAAATATGTGCTATGAACATGAGCCAATGATAGGGTTACCACCTGTCCCACTTTGCGAGGGACAGCCCCTCTTTGGGCGGTTGTGTCCTGACCAAAAATATTAAACGTGGCAAATGTGCTGAGATTATAGGACATAATTATGTCCCATATGTAATGTAATAGTTGCATACAATAGTTCTTCCTGTATCTAAAATACCTACATGTTACAAGAAACAGGATAAGTAACTAAACTGCTACAAGGATAAGCTTATATTTAGGCAAAAAAGGAAAGGTCTGTCCCTTGTACTGACCATGGGTTTGTGTAGGCCTGTAAAATCTGATGTGTGTCCCGAAAATGTCCCACTATGGCCATATGGAAAGGTGGCAACCCTAGCCAAAGAGGGTCAGTCACCATCACAATTCCAATGACTGCAAATACCTATGACAGAAATATACAGCTTTCATGTAGCAACACTTTATTACATTCCGATGTATTGCCAAAAGGATTCAAGGACTAACATCACCTGCATGCTATACAGGAACCAATTAACAGTGCCTTAATGAATCAGCCTGCAATTACATTAGTATTAGTCCACTAAAAGATAGGTGTTCAAATAGGGAAGGAACCCTCACGCACATATCGATTATATATAAAAGCAGTTCCTACACACTTGCATCTGCTATGTACACCCACCATCACCCCCACACCCAAGCAAATTCCAATACAAACTGTAATAACATCACAAATCATTCACTCACTGTACGACATCTGCAAAAGCCTTAACATATCTTGTCAGAGACACACTAACATGGGCCTATGTGAAATAGTTGCTGTTATACAATGGAACAGCTGCTGATATTACAGGGTTTGTTTGCACTAAACCCATTTCAGGGGGTTGTGTGTACCATTTACTGATTAACAGCACAGTATGATACACATGTACACCAAACCAAGGATGTCTGGTGAGCACATTGTAAACCACCTAACAGGTCACACATAGCCATACAGCCTTGAGTTGCCCAAACATCCTTGCCAGACTGAAGCATCTGCAGAAGTATCAGGTACAAACAAACCCTGTATACGTAGCAATCTTCTGAAATATAACAGCTGTACTCACATGTAGAATGACATCTTCTAGCCATTACACACAATCCATGGGAGTCATGAAGCTAATATATCTCTGTCTGTCTCCATATAGCTGTTGAAATACATCATAAACAACACATCCGGGCTGTCTTCCTCAAAAGTAAGGCAAACGGACAATGCCCAAGTGGAGTACTCAATTATACACCACTGTTGTCATGGTATTGGCTAATGGAGTAGCTGCACAGCTGATGTGCATCTAATTAACTACTTTGGAACACCAATTGGTGGTCAGGATAGCACATGTTACCGATATTTAACTAGAAAAGGACGGCTTATCACACATTCAAACCATCTGTATATACCAGCAGAACGTTACAAAGAAGATTGAAACACAAACTGAAAAGGATTGAATTAACAGTCAACGACACCTCGGGTTACTAATAAGGTATGTAGAACACTCAGTATGTCTGTGTATGTAGTACTTGTTCTGTAATATTTAAAGTGCACGCAATTCATATAGTGGAAACAGTTATCTTGTAGTGATGTATTGTTGAGCATAGTAATGCTTGCAGTATTTATATGTGCACTGCTGAAGGTCACAAGGCAAACACTGCATATACCACAAGGGATGCTATATAAGGGCTTTTAACACAAATATTCCTCACCAGCCGCTGTCAGTGGCAGGGCTGGTCCAACAAGTATGTGCTATAACAGGGGATAGTATATGTTGATATATTGTAACAGTAGGCATATGTATGGGTGTATTACTGAGAATAACATGTTGAAGGTTGGCCCACTGTGCAATTATGATTTGCATTGTGGGATATTGTGCCAATAACTGTGTAATGTACAGTATTGTAGGCAGATATGTATTACAAGTTACATAGCATTACTGTTATGTTAGGCAAACATTAGTTATGTCTATTGGCATTTACAATACACAATAACAGGATACATATGAAGTGTAATCACCCGACAGTTTATCAGCATGATAGCAAAGTAAAATGGAAGAGCTAGTTAACTATCCATGCACATAAGACATGTAATAAGTGCAAAGGTAGGTACTAGGCTGTCTGCCCAAGGGTATTTATAAGCATAGCTAGAGTGTGTTGGCATTCACCACCCCCTTAGGTTAGTTCCCTGTGCCTCTGAATGGCAGAGCCATTAGTTCCCTGTGCCTCTGTCCAGCAGAGACACTGCAGTGATCCCCAGGGTACATGTCTGTCTCCCATCCACCCGTCAAGGTTTCCCTTGAAGAGTGCTAGTGAGGGGCCCTGCCTGATGTACATTGGAATCATGTTCCAAAGCATGGGGAGTCTCTGGGTCAGGAATCTATCTGTCCAGCACGTCCTAGTCATCGTTGTGGTTAGGTGTATATCCCCAGAGCATGTGGCTCTCCAGGGCTTCAATTTAGGTGGAGCATATCCAGCAATACTGGGTTGGACATGGGCCTTGTATGTCAAGCAGAGATCACCTGTGAGTATGCTGTATGCAACCGAGTACAGCTGGAGTTTCTTAGGTTGGGCTGCTAGGTCATCTGTTTGAGGTCAGTAATCCTCTTGGTGTGGTACTATTGTGGTCTTCCAAGCTGTTGCAGTTGTCTTGTAAGGTACATCACAAATGGGGTGTTGTATCCTTTAATGGGTCTAACAAATCATGAGTAGAGAGGCACAATGGCCTCCTTTGTTCTGGATGCGAACCCATTAGAGATTAGGGGGGCCACGTAGAAGGATATTCTAACCACCTTGTCATTATGGGTATCGAAGGAGAAATTGCTATCTACTGGGGTTCCCAGATCCCTTATTACCTTTTCTGTATGTAGGGGACTAGCACCTATGTGGTAGACCACGGGTAATTAGTTATATCCAAAGGGGATGACTATGCACTTTTTGGCATTCAGCTTGAGGCCATGATATTGACACCAGGTATCCGTCTCAGTGCGACCCTTCCAGAGGGTGTCTGTATCAGCTGGGGAAACAATTATGTCTCCTAGTTTGCAGTCATCTGCAAACCTTTTCAGCCAAAGCCCTCCTGTGCTTGCCTGTACGTCAGAGAATTATATACCGAACATGAGGGGTCCTAGGACTGAACCTTGGGGGATGCCACTTGTAACTGGTATACAGTCAGACCTAGGTTATACAACTCCCACTGTGTGGGTTCTGTCTGTGAGCCACTTTGCAAACCATCACATGACGTAGGGATTAATGTTCAGGAGGGATGGGTATGTCAATAATACCAGAATGGGGAATGGTGTTGAAAGCCTTTGAGAGATCTAGGTAGGCTGTGTGGACCTCCTTACCCTCATCTAATGCCTTGGTAACTGTCTCTAAGAAGTCCACCAGGTTTAGGAGGCATGGTCTGCCCTTAACAAAGCCAAACTGGTAGGGGTCAAAGGTTTGGAGGTACCCAATGTCTCTGTGACTGAGATCCATGATGATGTGCTCCATAGCCTTGCAGACCAGGCTAGTCAGGCCTATAGGGCAATAGGTCCTGTGGTCCATTGTGGCACCACCTTTGTGGAGTGGGATAACTGTTGCTGTGTGCCATTCAGGAGGCACAAAGCCTGATGCAAGGCTATTATTGAACATGGTGCGTAGGTGGGGAGCCAGTACGTTCTGAAGTTAGTGTAAAACACAGCCTGGGATGTTGTCCAGTCCCATGGATGCTGTGATATTGGCTTTAGAGTGTGCAGCTTTTACCTGCATAGTTGTGATTACAGGGACTCTGCACTCTTACTGTATAGATATGGGCCCTTTAGGGGTGAGAGGGAGGAAAGGTAGCACTGAACCTATCTGCCAGTATGTTGGCAATATCAGTTGGTTCTGTATTATTCGTGTCTTTGTGCTGTAACTCAGAGCAGATCTGGGTGTTGACATCAAGATATTTGACATAGCTATAGAATGCATTGTGGTTGTCATTGGAATTAGTGGCGGTTTTGTTTCCATAGCTAGCTTTGGAGGATCTTATAAGGGATCTCACCTTCTTACTGAGGCTGACCAGGGAGCTCCTCCATGCATGGGATTGTACTCTCATTTGCAACAGTGTCTTCCTCCTGTTGTACAGTTTGTTTATGGCAGGGGACCACCAGATTGGCTTCCTTAATTAGGAGTATAACGTCTTGGTTCTGTTTGGGATAGCATGATCCATGCACTCGTGTAAGTGCTTATAGAGTGCATTTGTGTAGGATTCAGCAGTTGTAACAGTATTGTCCATCTGCATGGGTGTCATGAAGTTCACCACGTCTGTCTTAAGAAGCAAGATGTTGGCTTTGTAGATATATTATACTGTGGTTCCCTTAATGGGGGTTGGGGGCAGGATGTGGATATCAAGGGTGTTCAGCTTATGGTCGAATTGGACCAACGAGGCGTTGACTTCAGGTGTGGAACTCATGTTGGTAATGCCTAAGTCTAGGATATTGTTGCCCCTGGTGGGTGTGTGGATATGTTGTTCCAGGGCATTGGTGTTTATGAATTCCAGAAAGCATTGAGCTAATGAGTTGGTACATGAGTAGTTTTCTCAGTTAATGGTGGGGTAGATTCAGTGAGACTATGTAATGAGTGTGGTGCGGTGTAAATATTTACCTTCTCCACATGACTGTCAGCATCAGGCTTGGATGGAGAGAGCTTTACCTCCAGTTTGGCTAGATAAGTGCATCTCTCACAGGTTGTAGTGTTGGGTGGTAGGCGGAGAGGGTTGTCTGTGTACATGAGGCAATGTCTACATTGCCTCAAGATGTCCAGATTCATCAGATAGACAGGAAAGAACACTGGAAGCTGACCCTTGGACATGCCTGAATATAAAACTAATTTCCCCTAGATAAGTGAAAAAAGTGTGTACAAGAGCTATTTTATTCTAAGCAAGTGAGAAAAGTATGTGCAAAACCTGTTTACCTCTAGGTAATGAGGAAGACTGAGTGCTTTAGTAATTAGTAGCTTACATAGTGCTTACAAGTTCTGAACAAGTGCTGAGCATGAATAAGCAATCCAGATAGGATCTTGGATAACATAAACACACTGCCCCCCCCCCAACAGGTACGCAATCATATATCCGTGTACACCACAGAGCCCCTGTACCAACAACTATGCAGGTACAAGCTGTACTCAGGCTGAATGGGACCTGTCCACATCCCAGGTTGTATCATACACATATGGCAAAACAAGTTGCTCTCCACATACACATCATGTAAAACATAGCTTCATGTCAGGCTGTGTACACACTGAATGGTGCACACCAACAGGTATCACAACCCACAAAGGGGAAGACACCACTGATAATGGGATGTACTGCACTACTACCCTGCTGAGTCTGGTCTGAAAGGCCATGAACCTTGATCAAATTATTTGATGTCAACAGTACAGATGTAGATGACAGTAAGGTTGATTTCACACTGCATATCATAACCTTGCCAGGTCATAGGACATCATCTCCCATACTGTGTTCCACCTACACTCGGTATACTAGATGTACATTCCTATGTCACAGGAGTGTTTTGCAATGGGACTGCTGGCAGAACCAACACTACAGAAGGTGTTTGAATAATACATGCACATCACACCAGTGCCAGCTACAGTAAGACAGGGTTAATTAATTGTACTCCCCCTCATTGTAATCCATACCATACAGACTAACAGAAGGCATCTACCTATTGAAGTATGCGAATGACTATGACCTAGGAGCAGTAGCAGACTCAGAGTGTTGTGGACAACATATAGAAGGGGCTTTGTGGGTGAGGTGTGTGTGACATATGGCCACAATCTGACAGCTACATATTGCATTGTCACCCCTATGTTAATAACCCTGTACCCATGAACTACCACCTAGGCAGCGGTCAACATAATGGACACTGTGTGTAAGGGATGCAGCTGGGCAGTTGTCTTTCCTGTGATAGCCTGTCAGGTAGTCACCACACCTATCTGGTAGTCATATGTGGCAACCCTAATCATGATATTTCCTTTAAGAGGTATTGGCCATGTTCAGATGGCCTACAAAAGCCTTCCCATTCTCCAACTCCACTATGTAGCATGATGCATACCCTGAATAAATCCATGTCCAACCCAGTGATGTTGGACATGCTACACGTACACATCCTGATCTCAAACACATACTTCATAGACATCCACCTTCCTAGTACTAGGATCAACACATGCTGGACAGATCCTTGTCCCATACACTTTACATAGTCCTGCCATACTATGCATTTCTGTCCAGCAAAGCTGTACATCACCCCCTCTCAGACATGGTGTGATGACCGCATGGTAAATGTATCATTAACCCTGTGGATCAGTTATGTGGCACTGCTCTACCTGACCCCAGAGACCCGCCTGTCGGCTACAGCCAGGTAACCTTTCATCCTAGATTCATACATGGCCCAGGGCATATCGCCTATTAGTTGACTTTGACTGTACATGCTATAGTTGATATCCATCCCTGCAAATACCATCTGGCTAGCCAGTGTCCCATGTGTATCACATGTGCAACACAGGTGATACATGGCAGGATGCTGAATTTCTGTACAGTGCCGTGTAGATGTATATGGTAGTACACATACATGTAAAACCTTCCATGAGCAAGTCTGCAGAGTCACAGGTCATGTCTGTTAAGGCAGTGTAAGTCTTTATATGTGACATATACACAGCATCAAGGTTGACTGCATTAATGTGGACACATACAGCCATATACTGATAGGTAGGAACACCAGTACAGGCAAACAGACATACCCACATCAAGACAGCATCCACATGGAGTATGAGCAATGTAATCAGGTGTTACACACACATATATGGTGATAATATCCACTCACCATTGAGTGTCACATGTGTGTGACACAAACATGTCAGTGGTGTTAGTGTCATGTAGATATGCAAAGACAACTATTTAATCATAATAAATGTGATACACATGTATGTTCAGCTGTATGCCTCTGTGAGTTACTGTGACCTGTCTCCATCATTATGTCTTCCAGGTATGCCACATGCAAGGCTACCCCCTTATACCCACTTGGAGGACGAGGCCCTCATCCCATACCTACATGACAATCATGATATCATGTGCCACAAGATGCACAGCAGCGGGATGCCCTGTAGATGGAACTTTGCAGGAGGGTTAATGATGTGGATCTCCACAACCGCACATACCAGCAGGTACACAGACACTGTACAGACCTCATTAGATGGGCAAAACAGCGTGTGAATGCAATCGCCAGGGAACAAGGTGCAACAGGTGGTGGACCACCAACTCACCCCCCCACTCACACGTACCAAGGAGCTACCGGCCAATCTGGGGACACCTGCAGAACAACATCCACAAGCCTTAGCCGATATTGTGGAGGTGGGTGTCTCTCAACCACCGAGCTTGGAGTTGCTTGGTAAGTCACTACTGCACCTATAACAACTATATTCCATATAGTCGCATGTGTCACTGTACAATATGTAATGCAACATCATATGCAAGGCATGTATACACATATGCCACATACTATAGTATGCTACTCTGTGTATGCACAAATGTGCATACACCATAGTATAGTCTTATGTACTGGTGTATGTGTTAACATGCACATTGCACCCTGTAGCTATCATACAGGCATGGATAATGCTCATACTGCTGTGTTACTCCTATTTAGGTACCTCTGGCATTCCGCTGTGACAGCAGCCTGTTGCAGGTAAGACTGTTATTATTTATCAGGCATCATAATGCACAGATCTATCTGCCATGTGGCCATTTACCACATGTACACATAATGTATGGTGCTGTCACAATATACAGGTCGGACCTGTAATGCGTCATAATGGCTACCCATGTGCAACACTTGCAAACTATGTGAATTACCGACATGAATCCTCACAAACTGTCATTGCCAGATGTGTGGACAGCTGTGCATACAATGGTGGAGGTGCTGTTCACTGTATGGACATGTACTACAGATCAGAACTACACATGTGGGGAATACAAACAGTACTACACAGTGAGCTGGAGTATGGCCAGCCCACAGGATTCACTGGTGTGGATCATAACCCTGCTATGAATGTCACACAATGTGATGTGCTATCTTGACATGTCCATGACATCTAGTGGCCTGGCTGCAACACTGCCTAACTATCCTGAAAAACATATCCCACATACCACCCTTTGTCTGCATAACCCTGTCGTCAGTGGAGCATATGACATCTATGGGTGTTTGTCATATGGGACAACACAGACATGTGAAATAGAATGCCATCACTATAATTTGGCCACACATGTACGCACATGGCCATGGAGGATGGCCAGAGACATGAAGCAACACACACAGTAGACATGATGTGCTTGTATGTACACCCTGTCGTACAATGGCTACACGTGGTCCAACTATGGCGTTTGTGTAATGATTATATTGCAGATGTGGAAGACTAGACATCCAACAGGCCTGTGCACATCTTGTGTAGGTGTGACATCAATCCACCACATAAGATGTGTTGAACATCTTGAGTGTGTCACAACATGACAGCAGTCACCTGTACAGTATCCACATCAGCACACAGATACAGTACATTCCCCTTGCTGGTGTCAGACATCAATGTCATAATTGCTCCTCGTGTGTGTGTGTGTGTGTGTGTGTGTGTGTGTGTGTGTGTGTGTGTGTGTGTGTGTTTGTGGTACGCAGATGTCATGTGGGACATGGTTTACCAACGTGTTCACCATGTCTGGCCATAGTTGTCAGGCAGCAGCAATATGGTTGCAGATGTGCAAAGGTGTTATCTGTATACCCTTCAGTGACCTGTGTCACACATTCCACATCATGGTTTAGTGTGTATACACCTCAGTGACGTGGGTCACATTCCGCAGTATATATGTATTTTATCTGAACACAGTCATGGCTATGAATTGTGTCTATAACTCACACTGTATAGCAATAGAGACCCCTCATGATTCCCTGCAATGGCCATGCACATCAGCTAAATGTGCAGTATATCTGTAGGGCAGACAGACAACACTGCATTGGGACACCATTACCCCACTGTATATTTGACAGGACACCATTGTGTTAAACCTGTATGCATGTCATTGCACACGTTAGCAGATTACATGTCATACTACATGTCATTGTCAAGGTCATATGCCACACATCAGGCAGGTGTACTATTAACCTGTGCTGGTCTACATGGTGGAACACAGAGATGTATGCTTCCTACTATGATTTTGTAATTTGCATGCCTTCTGCTATGACACATGCATGCTGTTGTGTGAAACCCAGGGATGTATGATAACTACCACTATTATTGTCTGCACTGCATGCCGTCTGCCGTATCACATGCATGTTGTATGCCTTCTGTCATATCACATGCATGATGGGTGCCATAGCATGTGTGTCTGTGTGTGTGTCTGTGTCGATTGCATAGATTTTAATGTACATTTCTTGTCTGCCCTTCACAGGTGATGTAGGTGCGTTGCCCTCCCCACAGACTCTAGCAGTGATGATGAACGTATGATTGAGACACAGGCAGGGTTGTCAGGGGCTGAATCTGTGCCATTGGTTGCCATTCCACCTATATCCTCTCATCTCCACACACAGATCCCACGCTTACACATACCCCATCACCAGTGGCCATAGAGGAAGGACATTTGGTGTGTAGTAGTTTGGAACAGGAAAGCATGGGGGTTATTGAAGGTGTGCCTGCACACCATGGTGTCAGCCAACTGAGTGGTGGTGCCCCACACAGGCACGTAGCCAGTGTTGCTTGTAGGAGGACCTCTGGCCAACATGCCCTTGCAAGACAGAGCACAGCAGCTGGTGTCACCAGACAGATGTTTCAGGCTGTAATGTAGGCACAGGCATGTGCTGAATGGCACAACAGAGAAGATCAGAGGCTTCAGAGGGCTGCTGTCTGTTGAAGCTTTAGATAGACGGTTGGGTGACATGGTTGGAGCCCCTAACCGTGGCATGACAATCCACGAGTGTGAGCTGTCTGTGTTGGAACATCTTATAGGAGTGAGGTGTCGGGCACATGGATGTAGGCCTGCTACAACACCTGTTTCAGGTCTACATGAATGAGCTACCTCACATGTTCGCTCCCATAGTGGCGGTCACAGCAGCAGTGCAGGTGGTGCTGTGCTGTCCACACCATGACACAGCAGGCCACGTGCACATGGCCCTGGATGGTCCCAACAGGGACATGGTTCCAGTGGACAAGTGTCATCAGACAGTACCTAATCTGCACCTCTGCCTGGTAGTGCCCGTGCAACCCCTGGCAGGCACAGGTCACATGTCCATGGCCAGACACTGTGAACTGTAAAACCTAGCCTGTACAGTCTGCAGCTGTCAATAATACCCCTGTGTAGGCCAGACACATGCCAGAACTGTGTGCATACATACACGCACACACTGGAAACATATGTAGGGCACCGCAACACACACATGCATAACATCCACACATGCCCAATTAGATCAAAGGCCCTAACCCACACACATGATGTCATCCAATGGTGCAACCTAGGACTCTGGCAAACATTATCATCCTGTGCATATGATGATGCCTGTGCCACATCCCTGACATCCACACCGTCGGTGCAGGGACATGCTCATATGGTCTGGTGCACAGGGTGAACAGACAAGGAAGATAAGTGCAGTTTACAATTGTTGAGTACTGTTGACAGGCAGCAGACATACCATGTACTACAGGTGTACAATGCATTTTGTACTGTTAACAGTATGTGTCTGGTGTAACAACAGTAACTGCATGTTGGTCATGATGTTCTGCTTTCCTCCTTCAGGTCTAATTGCATGTGCCGGTGGATGTTTGTGTTTGCAGTTAGTGTCCCATATGTCAATGTGGACTACTCACAGGTATGTATGAATATACCAGCATGCACCGTGTAGCTGCCACATAACAGTGAGAATGTTCCACGTTCCAAACACGTCTACTGATCCAAGAGCATGATAGCTGTGTATTAAGCTACTGTGGCTACAGACATGACATCCATACTGGGTGACATTGCAGGTACAGTTACAGGGAGTGGTGAGGTAAAAGAGTGGTCTAGCTGATTACAAGGGTCGAGGACAGTGGGAAGTGTGATGCCTCATTGGGAAGCAGTAATACACGTTCCCATGATAGGATGCCAACACACAACTGCACCCACACACTCAGGTATTGACACACATGTATTCAGTGACACAGTAACACACCCACACACAGTTGCTACTGTTGAGGTGAGGACCCCTGCCTATGTGCAAATCATCATTACAGTACTGTGCAGCTACATGACTCACCATAGAGAATACACATGTACAGATAATCAGTATGGCCTAAGATCGGGGACATCAACATGGATAGTAGATTGCATCACCTGGGGTAGGGGTCTTATCAGTTCAGTATGGTAACATAGATCCTCACTCCAGGGACCAGACAGCCATACATACACACACACACACACACACACACACACACACACACACACACACACACACACACACACACACACACACACACACACACATACCATGTGTGAGATACACACCCCTGCCTATGTCCTGCTTTCCACATTGCAGTCTGTACAAATGTGTACACTAGTGTACAGGAGAGTGAGTAACAGTTGAGATGTATTCCCCACCATATGTGACATATATGGCCACATACGCAACCACACATGCCAGTATTGTGAATCAAACACCTGCCTAGCTCATTATATGTATGACAGACTTACAGCAGTATTGCATGCATTACAAAGTGTACTGATGCTTCCTTTGGCAACAGTGCTGATATATGCACATGGGACGTCTTAACTGTTAACAGATGTCAAGTGATTTGCCTTCAGTGTCACCCTGACCGCTGTCTAAGATGAAGGTGTGTAATACTGTACAGCAACAGTCATCTGCTAATGCTGTAAATAACCGAGGGCCCCTGGTATGTGTACAGCTGACCTGGTTACAGACAGTGGTATCATTGCATTGCATAACACATGATGCAACTGTGTCAGTACATGGGTACTCTCTACAGTTGATGTAGAGCTTGGTACAGTCCACTGGTCAAGGGTCACATGGTGGTGTACTCTTATATGTCCTACAACATGTATGGATGTGTGTTGGTGGTCCAAGGGCATGGAAGTGTCTGAGGTTTACATCCTAGAATGCATTATTTGACACTGTGTCCTGCACCTGACTCATCTGTGATGCCTTTTGTGGGGGTACCAGTCAGTACATGTGAGTGGCCTCTATGTATGTGGGGACACCACCACCTGGAGCTGTGTTATGGCCCACATGTCTGGTTCTGAGGTATATGGTGGTCATGCTATTGTGCACTACAGAGCCTCCAGCCAGGTGTTCCTCACTGCACAGATGTCTGTACTCCCCATTGTTGGATCTACAGTGAGCAGCTGTGTTTGTGGATGCTGCATATCTAGCACTGGTTAGCATAAGCATACAATGCAGTTGTCCTCTAGCTATCAGGGTGTTATCCAGTGTTTAGGACATTTGCCTTGGAATGGCACTATATGGGTGGATGCAACTTGGGTATTATAATCATGGATGCATGTGATATGTGTCAAAGGCCTCTCTATGGTCAGTAATGTCATCTCAGAATGACAATCACTGGACAACCTAGTACTTACAGCAGGACATTGGCTCATTGTGTTGGTCAAGCAGTTGCCACTCCTAGCAAGGCTCATTGTGTTGGTCAAGCAGTTCCGACTCCTAGCAAGGCATCACTGCAAGTGGTGGTATTGTGCTTGGTATAGGATGGTACATATAAGGTGATGGACAGCAGCAGATGTTGTGTAAAAGACCGGTGTCAGATATATGTAGAGCAGTGTTCCTGCTAACAATGCCAACTACTAACACCAGAGCCCATTACAATGTGTTCTTTATGTCTAACTGTAATAGCATGGCCACTGTGGCCTTCCCTGTTTAGTGCATCCCAGACAGCCCTGTGCTACTAAGTGTGTGAGCATGCCCAGTGACACCTTGTGTTGGTTATGTGCCTCTGTGTATGGGCATGGCCATTGTAACCCTGTATAGTGATAGTAGTTGTCCATTCCACAGATGGGCATACTCCGGGTCAGGATGGATTCCTAATTTAAACACACAGGTTCACAGGTATGTACATCTTAACTGCCAGCATCCCTGTTGATGTCCGCATTCCTAGAAGGTCATAATGACAGCCTTGAAATGTGTAGTCTGTGTGGCGTGACTCGTAACTATGTAGTATTGTAATAATGATCTGTAGATAGGCAGGTGTTCTGTTCCCACCACTGTTGTGTGTGTATGTTTTTGTCCCCGTCTGCCTGAGGGCTGAATAATGCTTTTAGACTGCTCACACTCCATACAATTCTTATACCCACCTTTGGCAAGGCTGATGATGTCACCCACCTACAAATACACCTCTGGGAGTACTCTGTCCCCGTAATCTCTGTAGTGTGTTCTGTAACTGCGTAATGCAGTAGTGTAATAAAGTAGTTAGGTCGGTGTTCTAATCCCAGACTTGCCAAGTGTGTGTGTTTGTCCCCGTCTGCCTGAGGAATGAATAAAGCTTTTAGACTGCTCACACTCCATACAATTCTTATACCCACCTTTGGCAAGGATGATGATATCACCCACCTACAAATACACCTCTGGGAGTACTGTGTTCCAGTAATCTCGGTAGTGTGTTCTGTAACTGCGTAATGCTGTAGTGTAATAAAGTAATTAGGTTGGTGTTCTAATCCCAGACTTGCCAAGTGTGTGTGTTTGTCCCTGTCTGCCTGATTACTGAATAATGCTTTTAGACTGCTCACACTCCATACCATTCCTAGACCCACCTTTGGCAAGGCTAATGGATGCACCCACCTAGAAATACACCTCTGGGAGTAGTGTAACCCAGTAATCTGGGTAGCGCGTTCTGTAACTGCATAATGCTGTAGTGTACTAAAGTACTTAGGTCAGTGTTCTAATCCCAGACATGTGTGTGTGTGTCTGCCTGCATAAGACAAGTATAGTGCTTTGTAGAGTATGCACTCTCTGTACAAATCATATGACCACCTTTGTGAGTCCTGCTATTGTCACCCGCCTAGGTATACATGTGTAGGTGTGCTGCAACCCAGTATTCACCATAGCATGTGCCCTAAAAGTGTATTACGGTAGGTAGGGGGTTGTATATAGGACATGGCAAATGTGTGTTTGTCTGTCAGAGCCTGTGTAGAGGTGGCTGTGAGTGTCTTACCATCGGACATGTTGGGGAGCGGATTTTGTAATTTTCCTATATGGTGTCTATCTTATGACACATTGGCCACCTCACAAGGAATACAGCTGTCAGTCAGCCATGGGACTGTGTTGGCAAGCCATACCCCTACATCTGGCAAAAGGCCTGGTGAATAAAGTATGCAACCCTACTAGTACCCGGTATATGTCCTGCTCCCATGTGCCATGCACAAACAAACTTGCCTAGGATATCCCAGTATGTTGCTAGTACCATGCACATTGATGACAGATAGTAGGCATGGTGTGAATGCAGTGGCCTGCAGAGGACATGGCACCCTGTACAGTGGTACAATAGGCACATATATGCAGACATTGTGCCTTCACTATTTTCCACACTGGATGCCTGCAACATATGTGGTGCCATCAAATGTGATCCACAGAGGCCATACAATGCTGTACACATGTGCCCTGTATGGACCCATGCCACTGACACCACAGAATACGTGTATCATACTATCAATGCAGGTGCAGGGTCGACCTGCTCCCTATAAGCAGGTTTCGCCACACCAGGCCAGTATTGGCATATCGGGGGATAACAAGCTGTGTACACAACATGTGCCTTCCAAACCAAGTACACCTGTACATGTCACTGTACAGTATTGTGGGACATGCACATCCCAGGCAATGTCCATGTGAAGGACTATCAAACACAGACATGGCATGTATTGCAAAGCTATGGCCATACACATTGGTAACCAGGATGTCAGGGCAGATCATGCAGTACCCATCTGTGTGGGAAATTGCAGACACTACACCTCTGCACTGCACACCATTGTCAGGTGATGCTATGCCAAGGACTACCCCCTCACCCAGCCTTGTACAGCCATCTTGCACAGCCAACCACTACACATCCATGAAGCAATGCATACATGCATGCCAGTACTGGCACCTTATGTCTGCGTGTGGGTTTTGATGCTCCCAACCACAGTCAGTACCAGTATAACCCTCGTTGGCATACCAACAGATATCAAACACTTTCACATGCCCTAGCCCATACAACCTCCAGATATCCCATGTGGTGCATTTAGTCCTGTGCATTACTGCAGTGTAACAAACTAAGTAGTTAGGTTGTGTATTTGTGGCCCTGGTAAAGAGTGTCAATGCGTGTCCATTAGAGAGTGTGGTTGAGGTGACAATGGCATCCATTCACGTGGACAGCCATGTGTTCCAAACCTAATGTATGTCAGCTATATCTCTGTTGCAGATGTCACTCACCTACACACATATATGCTCTTACAGCACAGCAACATGTCACCTTTGTGGCACATGTAGTAATGTCATGCACATGTAATAGTAATGAGTAGTCAGTCAGGGGTTTGACCCCTGTACTGTTAGGTGTGTGGCAGACGATGCTTAGGGTTAAGTCTCCAAGCCCTTCTCTGGTGTACTTTACCTGTCCCACCCACACACTCCCTGGTGGATGTGAAGGAGTACACCTGCACAGCAGCAGCATGTGTATTGTAAGTGATGTACATGGTCAGGTGATGGTCTCTGCACCTATTGCAGTCCTCCTCTAGCTGATTGCATGTGGAACAGCTGTGATGGTGTTCCCATAGCCATCCGCATGATAAACACAGTACACTATCTAGGGAAAACATGTTGGTATTTGGCCATGACAGTCGCTGCAAGTGGTACCTGGATGTGGTGTTCTAACACGGCATCACAGATGATATCTGGGTGTACCTCAACATTTTACACAGTGGGAAATAACCTAAAGACAGGAGGGTGATGTGCCACACATGACTACAGCATGTAAGTGTAGCTATGCTGCATTGAGACTACTGCCCAATTAACATGTGTGTGATAATGGCTATTCTGCATGTTATAATACAGACATGACAGTACTCTGTTCATGAGAGAGCCCCATCTGTAGGGCCATCTGTGAACTGGTCAGTGTGTGCAACCATTTGTTTCCTGTGTTACACACTAAACACACATCTGTGCACAGCAGAAGCATAGTGTGAGCATTGCAGACAGTACATGATGATAGGGATGTGTTACTGCCATCGCATCCCTGACTGGACATGTGTCATATGAGACAGTGGTATGACAGACACTGTCTGGGGTTCTCAGTGACAAGCCAATAATGGGCAACTGTTCATAGCTGCAGTCACACGTCTACTACACATTGTACAGATGGCATGCAATATATATGCATGTGTTGTGCTCCCTCTTCAAATGTATACCATCTTTTGTGTTGGGTTGATGGTGATATCTATGCATACTGTTGTAGGTAATCCTGTATGCTGTTGTGTTAGGTTGATGGTGATATCTCTGCATACTGTGGTAGGTAATCCTGTATGCTGTTGTGTTGGGTTGATGGTGATATCTCTGCATACTGTGGTAGGTAATCCTGTATGCTGTTGTCAATCACTAAGCCATATGTGGGTTTAAACTGCAACACCATAAGCTGAATGGGTTGGGAGGTCCCGGCAGAACATCCTGTCCCACTTCAGCTGACCATGGCACCAGGCATTAGCACATCTGGGGCCCAGCCTTGGACATCAACCTCTGTTGGCTCTGCACCACCTTCTGGTGGTACCACCACTGAGGATGGAGCATGTCCCCCCTGGGAGCAGGACCAGATATGTACATGTTTGCTGTCGTGCGGTCCCAGACATGTTGTGTTGGGGGCTCACTAAGGGGTTCCGAAGCCAGATACACAAGCTCAAGGGTGGAGTGTCACATTTACAGGGTGATGCTGCCCCTCCTGGACAGCCCCCAGCACTGCCTCCTTTGCAGCTGTTTAGGTGCAGTGGTAGTTTCCCATGGCTGGGGACCTCTGTCCCACTGTTCCCATGGGCTTGTGAATGCCGAACACCCATCCCCGTCCGGGGTGTATCCCCCCACATGTGTCATATACCAACCCTGTATGCTGTCTTTTCTGTGATCCTAACCTACCTATCCTCCACGGTCATACCTACACTCCTTCCCCTACATCTGACCCTCACATATGGAAACATAAGGCCAATCGGCTCCTAGGAGTACATCTGCCCTATACATAGCTGTCCATTTCACACACATGCCCACTGGACACATGTAACCCTTGTAATATACATCACAACATACTCATGTTATCCTCACCCCTGTCCCTCAGGCGCACGATCCTGGTATGCACATCACTCCTAAATGGTGCAGGTACACGTGATGAGAACGACTCCATTGTACACACAACACTACTGGTCCCTCTATGGTTACCCCATTTACCTTTATCATGATGATGATGTTGCACACAGCACCTTGCAAGAGTACTGTTCACACATAATGATTGGACAGGTACTGTTGTATTAATGTACATTTCATGCACATAGTGATGTATACGGCCAATGTAAAACTATTTGCGTGTATGAATGACACATGTCTGTCTGAGGGAGTCTTGAGATCACATAGAACAACACCACTACATAATACAGGTGTCACTGGTGTTTCCCGTTTCATTCATTTTTAATGCTTTGTTGACACATGGAATGTTCCTGATATATCTCTATATATGTATGCACCTATATGCTGGACATAAACACTCACATATACATCTACATGATGGGATACATTCATATACTGTTGAATGACTGCACTGTATGATATGTTTGTGGTACTGTCTGTTGTCTGTATATCTGCCATTGGTAATTCACATTAGCTGTGTGTGCAGGGTCCTGGTTCCGACCCTTGCAGAGGACGTTTATTTGGTTACAGGGCAGAACAAGGCCATTGGACACAGAGGGAGTAAGGCACATTAAAGCAGTTGGGAGCGGGTGTGCATGGGTTTGCATGGTGTTAAGCACTGCTGACCTCTGGTTACAGCTTCTTACACAAGGTTAGCCTCTACATTGCTTCATCAGTGCAATACTCGCATACTGGTAGCCAAACACGCTTACACCCGCTCGCTCCCGCACTTGCAAATGCACCGACATTGGTGCTTGCATCTGTCACTCACACCCATGGGTGGGAGTGAGGACCACAGTATTACCTTGTGATGCCTATTACACCAGACTACATAACTACAGTATTGTTAATGGATGCCCATTAGGTGACGGCATGGTGTTCGACTGTACGGAATCAGCGGCCTGTCCAGTGAATTAATCATATTATTTGTGTGTTCCTCATACAATATGCTCCCATCTGGGTGATACATGGGAACCGAGACTCTTCAATACAGAGAAGTAATTGGGTTTTGGGAGCCACATCTGTCAGCCGAGTCATGCTACCGCATACCTATTATAGGTTTGCCACCTTTTCTATTGGCCAAGGTTGGACTTTAGGGTTAACACCTGTCCCACTTTACGAGGGACAGTCTCTCTTTGGGCAGTTGTGTCCTGCGAAAATAATCAAGACATAGCAAATGTCCTGATTACAGGACAATATTATATTCTAAGTTTCTTTAATAGTTGCATAAAACAGTTTTTGTATATATGAAACTTCTATATGTTATGTGAAGTAGCATAAGCAATTCAAATGTTACTAGAATAATCTTTTATTTGTGCAAATAAGTAAAATTCTGTACTATGCATGGCTGCAGGTATGTTTTGTCCTGGAAAGTCTGACATTTCTATAGAACATGTCCCACTTTGGGCATTTGAAAAAGTGGCAACCCTATAGGACCTTTATGTAGAGACGTCAGATTTTGCAGGGCAAAATATACCCACAGCCAGTACAAAGGAGAGTACTTCACTGTTTTGCCTAAATAAAAGATTATTCTTGTAGCATTATAGTTGCTTATACTGTTTCTTATAATATTTAGGTGTTTCAGATACAAAATAATTGTTTTATGCAACTACTACAGATAATATAGGAAATCTTTGTCCTAAATCACAGGACATTTGCCATAACTACAATTATTTTGCAGGACACAACTGCCCAAAGAGGAGTGTCCTCAAAGGTGGACAGGTGGTAACCCCAACCTTATTATTCCATCATCTGTCTAAGGTAGTCGGCAGAACATGCGCTTTCTCTAACTAGCAGACCTCTCATACGAATGGGGAAGAATGAACACTGAATCAGGGACACTACATAACAACCTCAGGGACACATTTAGAAGTTTGTTGCTATTAACCTGACACATTGACGGACCCAGAGCACATATGTATTCATACACATTGTCTGAGGTACATGCTGTTTATGACTCTTACATGTTGTCATTATTCATTATGTGTATTCCGCCACCTTTCCTCCTAATATCACTAGTTCTAGGACGGTTTAGTTGGGACTGAGTTAGATTCTGATTCGTAATCACGGACGTCCCTGGTAATCGGGGTCAGTTCAATGATATGGTCCCTATGTGTTCCCCCAATGATTTACGGACTATCCAGTAGATGTGCTCTTAAGGTTTGGGAGGTATGGGCGTCTGCTATACCCACATCGGAATATTACTTACATCCACGGGGCGGTCCTAATACGGCTCTGCCAGCCAACACCTGCACACCTAGGCCCATAATCGCATACCCATAGTTCCCCTACCTGCCACTCCTCTACAGCACTCATCCTTACTGTGGGTGCAGGTGGGCTATAAACACACCCCTACACACTGCCCACTCTCCCCGTGTCTGGACACATGTCGTACATTGTGTCATCCCATGTGTTATCAGGCTTGCACAACCTATATACAGCTACATCCTGGTTGCATCAATCCTTACAGGGCTTGGCTACAAGAACTAAATTTTTGGTGTCCCACAAGGGACATCGCTGTCCATGTTTAAAGTGTAGACCTTGTAGATCTCTCCCACTGGTAGTTTCCTGGCGGTTGTCTGGGAAGCAGTGGTGTATTTACCTTTATTGC
>NC_056745.1:857995848-858000848 GCF_019279795.1 Protopterus annectens
ACCCACAGTCAGTACAAAGGTTAGAACTTTACTTTTTTGCCTAAATGAAAGCTTATTCTTGCAGCAGTCTAGTTGCTTATTCTGTTTCTTGTAACATTTAAGTATTTTACATACAGAAATAACTATTTTATGCAACTGTTACATGAAATATGGGACATAATTATTTCCTACAATCTCAGGACATTTGCCATTTTATTATTTTTGGTCAGGACACAACTGCCCAAAAAGGGACTGTCCCTCGCAAAGTGGGACAGGTGGTAACCCTACTTACGTCTGCTTTAAAGCGCCTTAATCACCCTATATCTGACTGCCACTATGCAAATGTGAAAGGTATATATTCCTGATAATGCACGTGGGGAGACGTGCATCATGGTCAGGTGTTTAATCCCGGGTTGTAGGTTCTGCAGGACTGGCTGGAGGCTGAACAGGGTTGTGGACAACTACTGCTCATACAACTTGTGTCCAGATGTCTACAGGACTGGACATCGTGTCATGATACCAAGTCTAATGTTTAGAACAGATACTTATCCCATGAGGATATCCAAAATTGTGGGGACCAATGACCTGGATTCTTTTGGTGTTACGAAAATGAGGTAGGGTTATACATGCAAAGGATAAATAGTTTGCAATCCTGAGACTGCTTAGGGTGAGACTGCCTACTAGATATGAGTAGGGGTCACTATTTGCAGATATGGCTGCGCCAAGCTAGCAGCCAGTATGGGTGGTTTTGGTGGGCGTTCAGGAAGGGGGTGGTGTGCTGTGGAGGGGATGATGGGTATTCAATTATGTATCCAGGTGTGTTTGGGTTGGATGTCTCAGTTCAGGCCAGACCATTATGTGGGTGTGAGCCAGTAACGTTTCTGTACATGTGTATCGCACATTTTAATGTTCATACGTTTGTGGGATTGTGTTCTACAGTATGGCCTGTTAGGTTGTATTGTGGATGTGAATGTTTGTTCTTTGGTTTTCTTTCTGATTCACCCACTGCTCCCTTGTACACCTCCAGTTCACCTATTGTGCATCCAACCCAGTCTCCCCTTGCCGAATTATTACATTACCCATCACCCCCCACACCCATATTACACACACACCATCCATCCCTTCTCTGGTTGATGGCCAATGACACAGTCAACAGAACACATATCGTACACTACATATCTCTGGTACCAATATGGTTGTAAGGACGACCCTAGCAGTTTTGATCTTCCACATGCTGTACTTCACGCACATAGGTACACGCAAATACTTCTTTCATGACATGGTAAGTAGACCCGGGTAATACCCTTTCATCTTTGGGCCGTCCAGACAAGGATGACTTGACTGCAAATGGGCAGATATTGAGCAAATGCTCTGACCATTGGTAGGGTTGCCATCTTTTCATATGACCAAAATGGGACATTTTCAGGACACACATCAGATTTTACAGGCCAACACATACCCACGGTCAGTACAAAGGATAGCACTTTAGTTTTATGCCTAAATGAAAGCTTATTGTTGTAGCAGTTTAGTTGCTTATTCTGTTTCATTTATTTGCTTATTCTGTTTCTTGTAACATGTAGGTATTTTACATGCAGAAATAAGTACTGTATGTAATTATTACATAAAATATGGGACATACTTATGTCCTACAATCACAGGACATTTAACATTTATAACAGTTTTGGTATGGACACAACTGCCCAGAGGAGGACTGTCCCTCACAATATGGGACAGGTGGTGACCCTAACCATTGGGCTAGGCTTAGCAAATGGTAGCAGCATGCTAACACGCTGCGTTTTGCTTCCACTTGATATAGCAATCAACACTACAATGGAATATGGGCACAGGGTTTTAAATGTCATTTGTTCGTGGGACGGGGACTAAATATTCAGCTACGTGCCTTTGTGTTTACTTTTTAGTTTGGTGTTCGCAAAACTGTCTTGTATGCTTTGCATACATTTCAGTATCCATGGACACTGACAGGAGTGATTATTATTAGTGGCAGGCTGTACTAGTCAGCATTTTAGGTTGCGCATATGCAGCCAACATGTTCACACCTCCGTGCAGCGCTTAGACATGCCCCCTGCACTCGTGCACGTTTCCTATGCACATGGACATTGCGGCAGCGTGCCTTCATTAATATGCATGTGGTGCTGCTGTGCCATCTCCATGCCACACGGTCGGCGCAAGGCTAACGCCGTCCTTGTGCCAAGCTTCATGAATCCCGGGGATTGTCTTTGTGATCCACTTGTGCAGTGCTGCCACCATGTTGTTTGCCATATAAGTGATTGGAATGTATAGGAACACGTGGATGCATATCCTTTTGCTGCCATGCTTATGTGATGCATGGCTAACCATACACTACAGATGTCATGTGACATTTAGCATTATGCTGCAATGGGTGCATGACACATCGTGCCATATTACACTTTCATTCAGCATTCTGCTGTCCATGAGTTTCCTCAGTTAATATACTGTTACTGCTGCAAGGGTTCCACTGTATATATGTATGGGAATGACAACTACTCTCAAACAATATTTTTCCCATACTCCACAAATAACACATTGGTATGGGTATGATTTGTGGGTTGCTGTGTCATGTCTTTTCAACAGCAGGACATGTTCTTGTCTGTGTTTTTTGGATGACACTTGTGCTGTCACACTAGCATACTAGCATTGTGTGTGCGTGGCATGTATTACCAATAATGATTGCTGAGAACTGTTTTATCATATAAATATGTTTGCTACATATGGGCAGTCCTACTTTACTGAGTGCATAGACCATCAATATACCATTCATGTATACACCATGGTACTGATGACTTATTTAGTAACATTACAGCATGCCTTCTTTGGAAGATGTTGTGTTTCCACATGCATTCCTTATTAACATAAATTCACACATTTTTGCAAATGGTAAACATTTGCATTGATTTAGGTACATGTCTCTGCACATATTCAATACAGAAATACCATGGTACCATGGAAATTTGAGCAGTCATTAACTTCATGTTAATGAGCTGTAATTTTGTTCACAGGACTGTCCTCTGCTCAGTCATACCCATAGTCAGTGTTTCTTTCAATTCATTCTACATTGGCTTGATAGTATATATGTATATATGATACCAATTCTTAGCTTGTTTACCTATGCCTGTTGCAGTGATATGACTGAACAACACTTTGTGTGTGTGTGTGTGTGTGTGTGTGTGTGTGTGTGTGTGTGTGTGTGTGTGTGTGTGTGTGACTTTTGTTGATGCCAGCAGTGCAGTCTGCCCATGTGATATATATTGGCCATTTCACACACATGCCCACTGGACACATGTAACCCTTGTAATATACATCACAACATACTCATGTTATCCTCACCCCTGTCCCTCAGGCACACGATCCCGGTATGCACATCACTCCTAAATGGTCCAGGTACACGTGATGAGGACAACACCATTGTGCACACAACACTACTGGTCCCTCTATGGTTACCCCATTTACCTTTATCATGATGATGATGTTGCACACAGCACCTTGCAAGAGTACTGTTCACACATAATGATTGGACAGGTACTGTTGTGTTAATGTACATTTCATGCACAGAGTGATGTATACGGCCAATGTAAAACTATTTGCGTGTATGAATGACACATGTCTGTCTGAGGAGTCTTGAGATCACATAGAACAACACCACTACATAATACAGGTGTCACTGGTGTTTCCCGTTTCATTCATTTTTAATGCTTTGTTGACACATGGAATGTTCCTGATATATCTCTATATATGTATGTACCTATATGCTGGACATAAACACTCACATATACATCTACATGATGGGATACATTCATATACTGTTGAATGACTGCACTGTATGATATGTTTGTGGTACTGTCCGTTGTCTGTATATCTGCCATTGGTAATTCACATTAGCTGTGTGTGCAGGGTCCTGGTTCCGACCCTTGCAGAGGACGTTTATTTGGTTACAGGGCAGAACAAGGCCATTGGACACAGAGGGAGTAAGGCACATTAAAGCAGTTGGAAGCGGGTGTGCGTGGGTTTGCATGGTGTTAAGCACTGCTGACCTCTGGTTACAGCTTCTTACACAAGGTGAGCCTCTACATTGCTTCATCAGTGCAATACTCGCATACTGGTAGCCAAACACGCTTACACCCGCTCGCTCCCGCACTTTCAAATGCACCGACATTGGTGCTTGCATCTGTCACTCACACCCATGGGTGGGAGCGTGGACCACAATATTACCTTGTGATGCCTATTACACCAGACTACATAACTACAGTATCGTTAATGGCTGCCCATTAGGTGACGGCATGGTGTTCGACTGTACGGAATCAGCGGCCTGTCCAGTGAATTAATCATATTATTTGTGTGTTCCTCATACAATATGCTCCCATCTGGCTGATACATGGGAACCGAGATTCTTCAATACAGAGAAGTAATTGGGTTTTGGGAGCCACATCTGTCAGCCGAGTCATGCTACCGCATACCTATTATAGGTTTGCCACCTTTTCTATTGGCCAATGTTGGACTTTAGGGTTAACACCTGTCCCACTTTGCGAGGGACAGTCTCTCTTTGGGCAGTTGTGTCCTGCGAAAATAATCAAGACATAGCAAATGTCCTGATTACAGGACAATATTATAGTCTAAGTTTCTTTAATAGTTGCATAAAACAGTTTTTGTATATATGAAACTTCTATATGTTATGTGAAGTAGCATAAGCAATTCAAATGTTACTAGAATAATCTTTTATTTGTGCAAATAAGTAAAATTCTGTACTATGCATGGCTGCAGGTATGTTTTGTCCTGGAAAGTCTGACATTTCTATAGAACATGTCCCACTTTGGGCATTTGAAAAAGTGGCAACCCTATAGGACCTTTATGTAGAGACATCAGATTTTGCAGGGCAAAATATACTCACAGCCAGTACAAAGGAGAGTACTTCACTGTTTTGCCTAAATAAAAGGTTATTCTTGTAGCATTATAGTTGCTTATACTGTTTCTTATAACATTTAGGT
>NC_056745.1:858005848-858050848 GCF_019279795.1 Protopterus annectens
TATGTTTGTGATAACATCGACGTTAGGTATAACTGCCGTGGTTTAGTGGTAAATCACATTGATTGTGATGTGTAAGGTCCTGGCATTGGGCCTGGCCGACACGGTATATTGTGTTGCTGGGTGGAACAAGGGACGTTGGACAAAAGGTGAGTACAACACCTTTCAGCTGTGGTTTTCCATTTAACCGCCGATTCACGTCATGCAAAATCCTTCTACTTTCTTACTGTGATACGTCACCCCAGTTCACATTTCATTGGTATTATGTCATTATACAGCATAAAATTAGCAAGATATGCTTGTATACAGATTACGCATCATAAATGGTGTGTGCTGCAGTCAAACCAGGAACATCTGCTCGATAGTCGGATGCTCTGACCACTACACTATTGGTGTTCTGCTTCATTTATATGTATACCCATGGTTCATAGTTGCCCAAACACATGCCTCAACACTTCACTAACACAGCTGGCATCCATTTTCCTGTTGGGAAAACCGCACTACTACACATGCACCATTCCCTACTGCTCTGGACCCTTGCCGCATTTTGACTCACTCAAAGTATATTTAGACCTCCAAAGCCTATAGTCCTGGCACATACGTGTATTTGATTGTCAGGGTATTCATGTGGTCATCCGGGTTTAGGCTTGTCCGACTGGGGACTGGGACTGCCCTGTACCTAGCTGAAAGTCAGACATAGCATGGGGACATAATTAGTTCCACTTTTAGCATCCTAACTGTGACTGGGGATGCGGAGGTGTGCTCTCCTCTGGCCAACCTGATATAACAGCACTAAATATTACGGGGGGGGGCTTCCGCTGCTGTTTCCTTTCACATTCATTATGACTGCTATATTGTGACCATGTTCATTCTTCATATATATATATATATATATATATATATATATATATATATATATATATATATCTATAAATGTATCGGTCTGTACATACACATGCTTATACACCTACATGCTTATTTACATTTCCCATACTGTTGAATCACCGCCACTTATTGTAGCGCATACAAGCTTGGATACTCGCTTACGTCTAGGTTTGCCACCTCTTCAAATGGCCAAAGTGGGGCATTTTCGGGACACACATCAGATTTTACAGGCCGACACATACCCACAGTCAGTACAAAGGTTAGAACTTTACTTTTTTGCCTAAATGAAAGCTTATTCTTGCAGCAGTCTAGTTGCTTATTCTGTTTCTTGTAACATTTAAGTATTTTACATACAGAAATAACTATTTTATGCAACTGTTACATGAAATATGGGACATAATTATTTCCTACAATCTCAGGACATTTGCCATTTTATTATTTTTGGTCAGGACACAACTGCCCAAAAAGGGACTGTCCCTCGCACAGTGGGACAGGTGGTAACCCTACTTACGTCTGCTTTAAAGCGCCTTAATCACCCTATATCTGACTGCCACTATGCAAATGTGAAAGGTATATATTCTTGATAATGCACGTGGGGAGACGTGCATCATGGTCAGGTGTTTAATCCCGGGTTGTAGGTTCTGCAGGACTGGCTGGAGGCTGAACAGGGTTGTGGACAACTACTGCTCATACAACTTGTGTCCAGATGTCTACAGGACTGGACATCGTGTCATGATACCAAGTCTAATGTTTAGAACAGATACTTATCCCATGAGGGATATCCAAAAATTGTGGGGACCAATGACCTCGATTCTTTTGGCGTTACGAAAATGAGGTAGGGTTATACATGCAAAGGATAAATAGTTTGCAATCCTGAGACTGCTTAGGGTGAGACTGCCTACTAGATATGAGTAGAGGTCACTATTTGCAGATATGGCTGCGCCAAGCTAGCAGCCCGAGTATGGGTGGTTTTGGTGGACGTTCAGGAAGGGGGGGTGGTGTGCTGTGGAGGGGATGATGGGTATTCAATTATGTATCCAGGTGTGTTTGGGTTGGATGGCTCAGTTCAGGCCAGACCATTATGTGGGTGTGAGCCAGTAACGTTTCTGTACATGTGTATCGCACATTTTAATGTTCATACGTTTGTGGGATTGTGTTCTACAGTATGGCCTGTCAGGTTGTATTGTGGATGTGAATGTTTGTTCTTTGGTTTTCTTTCTGATTCACCCACTGCTCCCTTGTACACCTCCAGTTCACCTATTGTGCATCCAACCCAGTCTCCCCTTGCCGAATTATTACATTACCCATCACCCCCCACACCCATATTACACACACATCATCCATCCCTTCTCTATTTGATGACCCATGACACAGTCAACAGAACACATATCGTACACTACATATCTCTGGTACCAATATGGTTGTAAGGACGACCCTAGCATTTTTGATCTTCCACATGCTGTACTTCACGCACATAGGTACACGCAAATACTTATCTTTCATGACATGATAGGTAGACCCGGGTAATACCCGTTCATCTTTGGGCCATCTAGACAAGGATGACTTGGACCGCAAATGGGCAGATATTGAGCAAATGCTCTGACCATTGGTAGGGTTGCCACCTTTTCATATGACCAAAATGGGACATTTTCAGGACACACATCAAATTTTACAGGCCAACACATACCCATGGTCAGTACAAAGGATAGCACTTTAGTTTTATGCCTAAATGAAAGCTTATTGTTGTAGCAGTTTAGTTGCTTATTCTGTTTCATTTATTTGTTTATTCTGTTTCTTGTAACATGTAGGTATTTTACATGCAGAAATAAGTACTGTATGTAATTATTACATAAAATATGGGACATACTTATGTCCTACAATCACAGGACATTTAACATTTATAACAGTTTTGGTATGGACACAACTGCCCAGAGGAGGACTGTCCCTCACAATATGTGACAGGTGGTGACCCTAACCATTGGGCTAGGCTTAGCAAATGGTAGCAGCATGCTAACACGCTGCGTTTTGCTTCCACTTGATATAACAATCAACACTACAATGGAATATGGGCACAGGGTTTTAAATGTCATTTGTTCGTGGGACGGGGACTAAATATTCAGCTACGTGCCTTTGTGTTTACTTTTTAGTTTGGTGTTCGCAAAACTGTCTTGTATGCTTTGCATACATTTCAGTATCCATGGACACTGACAGGAGTGATTATTATTAGAGGCAGGCTGTACTAGTCAGCATTTTAGGTTGCGCATATGCAGCCAACATGTTCACACCTCCGTGCAGCGCTTAGACACGCCCCCTGCACTCGCGCACGTTTCCTATGCAAGTGGACATTGCGGCAGCGTGCCTTCATTAATATGCATGTGGTGCTGCTGTGCCATCTCTACGCCACATGGTCGGCGCAAGGCTAACGCCGTCCTTGCGCCAAGCTTTATGAATCCCGGGGATTGTCTTTGTGATCAACTTGTGCAGTGCTGCCACCATGTTGTTTGCCATATAAGTGATTGGAATGTATAGGAACACGTGGATGCATATCCTTTTGCTGCCATGCTTATGTGATGCATGGCTAACCATACACTACAGATGTCATGTGACATTTAGCATTATGCTGCAATGGGTGCATGACACATCGTGCCATATTAGACTTTCATTCAGCATTCTGCTGTCCATGAGTTTCCTCAGATAACATACTGTTACTGCTGCAAGGGTTCCACTGTATACATGTATGGGAGTGACAACTACTCTCAAACAACATTTTTCCCATACTCCACAAATAACACATTGGTATGGGTATGATTTGTGGGTTGCTGTGTCATGTCTTTTCAACAGCAGGACATGTTCTTGTCTGTGTTTTTTGGATGACACTTGTGCTGTCACACTAGCATACTAGCATTGTGTGTGCGTGGCATGTATTACCAATAATGATTGCTGAGAACTGTTTTATCATATAAATATGTTTGCTACATATGGGCAGTCCTACTTTACTGAGTGCATAGACCATCAATATACCATTCATGTATACACCATGGTACTGATGACTTATTTAGTAACATTACAGCATGCCTTCTTTGGAAGATGTTGTGTTTCCACATGCATTCCTTATTAACATAAATTCACATTTTTGCAAATGGTAAACATTTGCATTGATTTAGGTACATGTCTCTGCACATATTCAATACAGAAATACCATGGTACCATGGAAATTTGAGCAGTCATTAACTTCATGTTAATGAGCTGTAATTTTGTTCACAGGACTGTCCTCTGCTCAGTCATACCCATAGTCAGTGTTTCTTTCAATTCATTCTACATTGGCTTGATAGTATATATGTATATATGATACCAATTCTTAGCTTGTTTACCTATGCCTGTTGCAGTGATATGACTGAACAACACTTTGTGTGTGTGTGTGTGTGTGTGTGTGTGTGTGTGTGTGTGTGTGTGTGTGTGTGTGTGTGTGTGTGTGTGTGACTTTTGTTGATGCCAGCAGTGCAGTCTGCCCATGTGATATATATTGGCCATTCACTTCAATGTAGCTTGGGTTGACTTTAACACCACCCTATATGGTGTACACATGCATTTGCAATGTGTCCCCTTAGTGTTATCCTGCTTTATCGTTTGCATATGTAGCGATGTTGACATGTCCTCCTTGATGTGGGCCCATGTTATCCGCCTCCCTTCCACCTTTGTAGGTATGTCATATATCTTGCACATATGCAAGATATATGTTCACCTTTCTTGGAATTTTTGTTCATTTTCATATAGTTGTTTTGTTAGAAAGTCAACGTGTGCCAGCACTATGGGCATTAGGCCGATGCAGGGCATATGCGCACAAGTTGGTAGATATTGCATGCAATACATCCTTTTTCTTGTTATATTTGTGTGTTACATATTAACCAGTGTAATTTGTTAGACTTCAACCTGATAGTTGTTACATAGAATTAATTATAGATTTCTGAATGTGTATTATTACATGTCATTGGTCTGTGTATGTGTATTGACATTGCTTTCCAATATTTTCCTGTTAGGCCAATGAAAGTCATATATATATATATATATATATATATATATATATATATATATATATATATATATATATATATATATATACGTCTACACCTTTGTTGCCTTTGACATAGCATATATCTGTGATATATGCATTCTGTTACACCACTTTTTGGGTTGTGTACACCTAATTGTGTAATTGCTTCACTATTGCTGTTCGGCACTATGCTTGGTTGTTTGCCTTTCACATGCATGGTGGGAGGTTCTATTCTGTCCTCTGTTGGTATTCTCTAGAATTTCATGGGCTGCATTGGTTCATATGTGCTTTTGCTTCACTTCCACTGCTGACAGAATACTTGGGTATTGGATTCAGTATCCAGTGTGCACTGTGATCTTTATTTATTTGCAACTATACACATATGCCATCAGTCATACACATCCAGATATGACTGCCACACAATTTGCAACATGTCATACCATAATAGTGCAAAGGTACATATGTATTTTTGCATTTCGCCATGGTTGGTATGCATCCCCATCCTCTTTGCCAACCTTCTGTTGCCCTTGTTGTAGAGTGTGCCATCTATGTGTACCTTACCTTTCCTTACTGTTTACTTCCAACCTTTGTCTGTCACATCTTGTGATATTTGTCGTGTGTGTTATATGTGTATACCTGCTATATTACTCTTCTCTTCCTCTTTCCCTGTCTTTACTATTCTCCAAAAAAAATAAAGGAATGGGGCCTATTCCCACCAAAAAAAGAAATATTGCCCATGCCCCTTTGACTGTCGCTCAGATTTTCTTATTCAAACATGCCTCTTGTGTGTCCCCTTCTTCACCCATACTTTGCATCTGATTTTCTTTCTCCCTATTTCCTTGGGTGTGCGTGTGTGTTACCTGTGTTCCACACAGATGTTCAGCACCATTTTTACTACCTTTAGCTGTAGTGATGTTGCCATGACTGCCTTTTGTCTTTATTAATTTTTTTATCTGAAATTTTTCAGATTCCATTGGAATCTGTAAGTGCTAGTGAGTATATTTTATTTGTAAATGTGATTGCTGAAGAGTTATTTTACATTAAGAAGGTTCGTGGTCTGCACTCTTGTGGGAGAAGAGGCTGGACTCTGCCCTTCTGAGCTGGGAATTTCTGGTTAAAGGTTTATAGTGCCTGAATATTTGAACTGTATCTTACTGAAATTGGTACACCTTGTTTGCTGTAGCATAGACTTGATCCAGGCCTGCTGAATCTAGCCTTGTTTATATGCTTGTTGTTTGTTTGCTTGTTATTTCCCTGGAATGCTAATTCCACCTAATACGCGGCTTCTCAGCGCTTCTGTGGATCACTAGTGATATCTGCATTGCTTACTGTACTTATTTCCTTGTTTCACTTGAAAGAAAGTCACTGTTTGTCGTTTTTGCATTTAAGTTACCTGTAACACATTGCACTTAAGTTACCAGGCACTTGCTTGCTAAAGCAATTATATAAGTCAGCACTAAAAATTAAAAGCACTACACCCTCACTCCCCACTGGCCCTTGTTTTCAATTATTAAGGAATTCCCAGTATTATTCTAGCATGTCCAAAGGTCAGTTGTCAATCTCCTCTCCGGTCCAGCTGGTGAATCTAGGAATCTTGAGGCAATGTTACAACTGCCTCATGTACACAGACAACCCTCTCCTCCTCCCAACAAATTCCAACACATGTGAGAGATGCAACCATATAGCCAAACTGGAGGCTAAGCTCTCTCATCTCAGTACTGGCATAACCAGTCAGGAGGAGAAGGAAACCACACTCACTACAATTCCAGTCTCACATAGACCTACCACGACAGCAAACCAAACACATAATCACACAAAAACATACTTGGAGGCTCTAAATAAAGATCTGCCTAAGCAGAAGAGACCTGCAAAGCAGACACCCAAGCAACCGCTACCCCAAAACAAAACATGTGCAACACATATCTCACAAAGCCAGTGTGCCGAACAGTCACAGCCCTTAAGACTAAACAACACACCTGATACACTTGTAATAGATGACTCTATCATCAGGCACATTGACGTCCTGCTCACCAGGCTGAACAAGGAGAGGGTCACGGTGAGCAGCCTGTTGGGCGCTAGGATCCGCCACATAACACAAGCATTCAGGTCACTCCAAGGCAAGTACAAATATGACTCAGTCATTGTCCATGCTGGTGTGAATGACCTGAGACGTACCTCCCTGGACTACATGAAAAGAGACATAAAGGAGCTCTCTGAGCATGTAGCCCAGGCCGGTATGACCCTGACCTTGAGTAGCATCTTACCCTCACCAAGAATGATGCCACAATATGAAGACAAGATGATCAATTTCAACAATTGGCTTAAGTACTGGTGTCATTCAAAGGGGATCCAATGCCTGTCAGCTTGGGATGATATGCTTGACAAGCCACGATGCTTCACTAGGGACGGCTTGCACCTGTCACCCTGGGCTTTGGATATTGGCAAAGGCTCTTGCTACCCCATAGTGCCTTTTTAGGCAAGGCTCAAAAGACAAACCCACCTCCATAGGTATCACAAGGGATAAGAAACTAAGAGTAATGCTACTCAGCCAGAAGTCTAAACCTCAAGATGCACACTCGAAACTCTCCTTAGCATGGAGAACATCGATATCTGTGCAGTAACAGAAACCTGGTTCAAGGCTCCCGAGAGCACCCCAGCATTACCAGGTTATACCTCATACCATGCTTTTCAGCCCCAAAACTTGGACCGAACCACAAAAGGAGGGGGAGTATCGATATTCATCAAAGATACCCACACCTCCAGGTTGGTGGCAAAGCACGAAGCATCAGAGACTATCCATGTGCAACTAACAGTGGGTAAAACTGCCTTCCAGTTTATAGCCTGCTACAGACCACCCTCCCAAACCGAGGAACCCCATTCGGCCTTTCTGAGAACACTGGAAAATATGAAGGTATCTCCAAACACCATTATATTGGGCGACTTCAACTACCCAAACATAGACTGGGAGCATTACTCTAGCTCCAACACCCTAGCCCAAAGGTTCCTAGAATTTATAAACTCAAATGCTATGGAACAACTTGTTACCACTCCCACAAGAGGGGAAAACATACTGGACCTAATCATCACCAACATGGGGACTCTATGCTCCAGACCAGAAGTGTATCCCTCACTGGTAAGATCAGACCATAAACTAATCTCACTGGATATTCACATCCCGACCCCACCCCTGCCCAGAAAACCACAGTGAAAAACTTCTCTAAAGCAAATTTCACACTCCTCAAAACCGAGGTGGAATCCTTCAAAGCCCCGGGCCTGTGGAAAATACAGCCCAGACCGCAGAATCCTTTATAAACGCATTCTATGAACACCTTCAGGAATGCATGGATCATGCGATCCCAAATAAAACCAAGACCCAATCCTCCAAAGGCAGACGTCCTGTCTGGTGGACCCCAGCCATAAACAAACTATACAATAGAAGGAGGAAGCTACTAAATCATAGAGCAAAATCCCAAAAGGGAAGGCATCACTGATCAGTATTAGCAAAAAACTACGGGCACTCATAAAGTCGTCTAAGGCCAGCTTTGAGAGAAAAATTGCACAGGACACTAAGGATAATCACAAGGCTTTCTTTAGTTATGTTAGGAACCTGGGTGGTAATTCCCAGATATGCTCAGAATTAGTCCAAAATGACAAAAAATACACTGAACCCACACACATTGCCAACATCCTAGCTGACAGGTTCAGCGCAAACTCCCCCCCCCACCAAAGGGCAAATATCTATCCCAGCAGAGTGCTGCCCCCCTGACATCTCAGATGCTCAGGTAAGAGCCGCCCTCTCCAAAGCAAAAAACACAGCATCAATGGGTCCAGACAGTGTCCCGGGCTGCGTCCTACATGAACTCCAAGAAGAGCTTAACCCAAACATAAAACTACTGTTCAATCTCTGCCTTACTACAGGATATGTGCCCAAAGAGTGGCATACAGCAACAGTGGTCCCTCTCCACAAAGGTGGTGCCTCAACGGATCCTGGAAACTATCGCCCCATAAGCCTGACTAGCTTGGTCTGCAAAGCTATGGAAAGGATCATCATGGACCTCATAAATAAAGATATTGGGGACCTACAGACACTGGATCCTACCTAGTTTGGCTTTGTTAAGGGCAGATCCTGCCTCTTAAACCTGGTTGATTTCTTTGAAACAGTCACCAAGGCCATTGACAAGGGGAAGGTGGTCCACACAGCCTACCTGGACCTCACAAAAGCCTTCTATACAATACCCTACTCAGGCATTATAGATAAGCTCACCAGCTTAAATATAAACCCCTATGTCACTAGATGGATTGCAAACTGGCTCAAGGACAGAACCCACATGGTTAGAATTGCTGGAGCCATGTCAGACTCCAAACCAGTTACAAGTGGTGTCCCACAAGGCTCAGTCCTGGGACCTCTCTTGTTCGGTATATATTTCTCGGAGGTACAGGCCAACACAGAAGGACTGTGGCTGACCAAGTTCGCAGATGACTGCAAACTGGGCGCCATAATCGACTCTCCAGCCGACAGAAGCATCCTCCAAAAGGGCCTCATAGAAACAGACAACTGGTGCCAGAGCCATGTCCTCAAGCTAAATGCCAAAAAGTGTGTACTCATCCCCTTTGGCAAAAACAAAGTGCCCACAAATTACCACATAGGTGGTAATCCATTAAGTACAAAAGAAGTGATTAGGGACCTGGGGACCCAAGTTGATAGCAATCTCTCATTTGACAACCACGTGGCCAAAGTGGTTAGAAAAACATTTTATATAGGCCACCTAATCATGAAGGGATTCACATCTAGATCAGGGGAGGTCATCATGCCTCTTTACTCATCCCTCATCAGTTCCATAATTGAGTACAATGCCCCTTTTGGGATGTACCTTACCAGACACCTGCAGCAACTGGAAAGACCCCAAAAGTACCTCACCAAGAGGATCAAAGGGCTCAAACAGATGCCATATGCTGCCCGGTTAAAGAAACTCCAGCTCTACTCAGTGGCATACCGCCTGTTCAGAGGCGATCTGTGCCTGATGTATAAAGCCATGTCCAACCCGGAATTAATGGACATGCTTTACCTCAGAAAATCCAAATCCCATCGAGCTACGTGCTCGAGAGACTTGAACCTCAGCACTGAAATAAATAGCACATGCTGGAGGGACAGATTCATAACCCAGAGGCTCCCTTCACTCTGGAATAAAATCCCAGTCCAGGTTAGGCAGAGTCCCTCATTGACTCTCTTCAAGAGGAATCTTGATGAGTGGATGGGAGATCGTAGGTTTACCCCGGTTATCACTTCTGTGTCACTGTTAGACAGAGGCACAATATACTAACCTCGAAAAAGGGCACAGCAAAATAAATTTAAAATGGGTGGCGAAAGCCAAACACATTCTGGCTAGGCTTATAAATGCCCTAGGGCAGATAGCCTAGTATGAACCTATGAACCTATGAACCTATATGTATGACTTAGGAATGTCATGCAGTTTACATTGGATAGTATAATTTATGTAACTTTGTTAATGTACATCAAGCTTATGAGACAGTTTTTATGACTTATGGAGTGGGTGTGACTGTTAGACAGTGCAGCGATGCTTCGGCTCAACTCTGTTGTGTACTGAGATATTTTAAGTTTACTGAGACATATTTACATATCACAGGATTATCCACAACTTTTATGCTGATATTGGTGAAATGCATTGGATTTTGTGAACTTTACAGAATCTGGCCATTGCTCATCTGTGTGAAAGATTTATAAATGCATTTTTCATTATTATAAAAACCAGAGGGGTTGATTTCTCAGTGCCATGTTTGATTTAGTGTGGCTGCATCTGCATACACAAGAAATATGTGTGTGTGTGTGTGTGTGTGTGTGTGTGTGTGTGTGTGTGTGTGTGTGTGTGTGTGTGTGTGTGTGTGTGTGCACAGGCATGCATGTGTGTTAGCTAATGAGAGAACAAGAAATGGTAACTCCAGCAGATAAATCCAGAGTCCATCACAATCTTGTGTTTCCATGAGCTGTTTCATTTATTTGGTTACCTAATGAGCTTATCACACCATTATTTATTTATTTATTTTACATTTGTTGATGGGGTTAGTCTGTCTGAGCAGAAAGCCCTTTTTCAGCAGAGAACCAGGGGGGAAAAGATCCATTATGTTACACTAAACAATTACAAACAGATAAACAATATTCATTATATGAAAGTTATTAAGCAGTTGTAATTTACAAGGCATGATGTAGTAAGTACAATATATGTAGTACACATTATTTGGCATGCATCAGAAGCTAAAGAAGGTAAGAATCAGTTAATAGATAGGAAGAAAAGGGAAACAGGTTACAAAAGCATGGAAGGTATGAGGGTAAGTAGAATCAGGCCAGCACAGCTACTTGTTAATAGTTGGAAGGGGAATTCTTTTGCTTTTGTTAGGTAGTTAAATGAAAGGAGAAGTTAAGGAAAATTCAGGAGATAGGATGACAGAGTGAGAATTGTTAAGAGGATGGGTAGGCTGGAGGGCTGAGAGGGAAAGAAAGTTAAGGTGGCTGTGTGCAGTGGCATGTCCAGTGATTTATAAGGTAGTCCTTGGTAGCAGCCTTGAATTGTTTTGGGTTGGTGAGGGTCCTAATAGCTAGAGAAGTTTATTCCAGGGAATTGCGGGGTGGTAACTATAGATGTTACATCTGAATTTGGTTTGGCGTTTGTAGATCTGGAGCAGATTTTGGTTAAAGCTTCATAGTTGTCTGGTGGGAGAGTAGTGGGAGATGAGTGGAGATAGAGTTGGACAGTAGGAAGGTTGGTATAGGATAACGTGAATGATCTGGAGCTGATGGAGAAGTTGGTGGGGGTAGTTCTAACCAGTTTAGAACTTTTAAAGAGATGCAGTGATGGGATTTGTAGATTTGTTGGGCAGCAAAATGAGCCACTTTGCTATAGGTAGCTTTGAATTTAGTCAGGAGGGATGAGTTGAGATTTGTAAGAATCTGAGAGCCGTACATTAGATTGGGTAGAAGGTAAGAATGGGGGAGAGTAACCTTCGCTTTGGAGGATAGGATTGTTTTTGTTCTGTAGAGCAGTCCTAGTTTCTGGCGAGTCTTTTTGATACAGTTATTGACATGTATGTCAAATTTTAGTTGGTCATCTATGATTATTCCTAGTAGTTTGGTGCTAGGTTCTACTTGAATAGGAGTGTTGTTAAGGGATAGTATGGTGAAGGAGGGTTTGATATTTTTTGAAAGTTTTTTTGGGGGGGAAGAATAACAGCTTAGTTTGTTTTTGGGTTGAGGATGAGCTGGTTGTCAGAGAGCCATGTTTCGACTGAGTTAAAAGATGTTTGGGTAGCAGAGTATAGCTCAGAGGGAGAGTTAGCAATTGTAGTAACAGTAGAGTCGTCAGCATATTGGACAAGTGATTTTTGTCACAAATAGGCTGATATGTCTTAATATTAACATCTTCTGACACATATAAAGTGTCCAGTAGCACTTTTTAAATTTCTGCATATCTTCACCTTGTGCACAGATATTAGCACTAATATTAAGTGGGCAGAACAGCAATTTCTTGGGATTCGTGGGGTTGTCTCGCATTTTGCCAGCACCTCTTTCCTAAGACCCAAGAAGTGACATTTGTTCAGTCATTTTGTAAGCTACTCCCCTAATCAACATTACAAGACGGTAGTCAAATATGAATCATCAGAAGTACATATTGATTAAATTTGCCATTTCTACATTATCATGTCAACCAAGTGTACCATATGTTAAGGGCAGGGACTGATGTAGAACCAGAAATATAACAAAAGACTGCAAAACGAATACTTTCAAAATTATGTGAGAAAATCTCCAAGATTAGAACTACATATTCAAATTCAGAAACAAATCCACCATATCATATAAGGGTTAAAAAGATATTAGAATTTAGAAGTATGTGGCATAGGATCTGGATGTCACCTCTGCAGTAAGCAGGAAGTTGTAAGCAGTTGTAGATATCATTTATTTATTTATTTATTGCATTTGCCTGGAAGAAAAGCTCCAGAAAAACTGCAACATTACATAACGAACATAGTAAAAAGAGGTATACAAGTAATCAACAAATTTACAAAATTTAAACAGAGTATCATTAATTAATAACATCATCACATAAAGAGCTATGAAACATATTTGGAAATTACCTTGGTAAAAGGAGGGAGATGAGGAAATAGAGTATTAGTATTAAGAGGTGAGAGGGAATGTTTTACAATAGGTAGAGGGAAGAAGAGGGTGAAGCTTAGGACAAGGAGGAGATTATGGACTGGTAACTGAGCATTTAGTTTGTTTGTGTCTTTCGGCTTTTCCCAGTTAGGGGTCACCACAGCGGAACTCCAGTCCGCTAATGCTTGGAAGAAATAGGATAATGTAAGGAGCAGGACATTTATTGTCCGGGAATTGTGCATGTACAGAACCAGGTATCTTTTAGGTATTCTCTTGTTTGTGCTTTATAAGAGTTGATGTTTACTGTGTTTCTTAGAGTGAGAGGAAGGGAGTTCCAAGTTTTAGCTAGGAAGGAGGAAAGTCACCAGCTGAGTTGTTAGCTTTTATAACAGTTAGTTGACAATGGATCCCAGTTGTTTACCTGGGTTATACAGTTAGAAATTATTTTTCAAACTAAGGCATTTGCCCAGATAATAGATGCATTTCTGGGAATTGACTAGTTGAAAAAAATAAGGTAATGCCTTAGCTCTAACCATTGACATTTTTTAAGGTCAGACAGTGACATGTCCTTTAGTGATTACTGGCAGCAGATTTCACAACTGTATTGTAGCACTGGTCAAATAGAGAGAGCTGAGTGGATTGCAGGATAACCCAGATGGGAGCAGCAAAAGTACTGTAGGGATGAGAAGGGATTGAGCAATACCTGTTCTGGCATTATCTGTGAGCTGTTGTTTTACTGTGCACATTAAGTGGATGGTTTCTACTGCTTGTTTTTTGTGATGATCACATTTTAAGCTTTCTTCAATAGTGACTCCCAGAAGTTTGGTTTGACTTAATAGTTCCAAGTTAGTGTTGTTAGAGGAAGTGATTTTGAATTGATTGTTGTACTCAGTTGAATGTTTTGGGGTAATTAGGATCAGTTTTGTTTTTTGGGGTTAAGGAGTAGCTGTGCATCAGAGAACCAGGCCTCTATGGTGAAAAAAAAAACATTTGGGTCAGTTGTTTTAATTTATTTATGCTTCTAACAGAACAGATGAGTGTTTTGTCATCTGTGTATTGTATGACAGTGGCTTGTTTAGAAGCTAGGCGGAGATCATTAATGATTATATTGAGCAATAGGGAACTTAAAATGGAAGCTTGAGGGACACCCACTGAAGTAGGAAGGAAAGATGAGATGTGATTTTGCCAGTTTACTGCCTGTTGTCTATTTGAGAGGTAGCTGGTGAATTAAGATAGTGAAGTTTCATGTCTTCAAGCTTGATTTTGAAGCAGTTTCTGGTAGGATATTGTGTTGGAAGTTTTGTATAAATATAGGAAAAGTGCTGAGACCTAAGTTATCAGAGTTTTAATATTGGTTAACAAATGCTATAAAACTGAGGAGAGCTCTACATGTACTATGACAAGGAAGAAAAACATGCAGTGTAGGGGAAAGTATGTGGTTGTAAGAAATCTGAAAAGCTGAGCCTGGATACAGTTTTCCAGAATGTTTGAGAGTGGAGACAGCATGGCTATAGGTTTGAAATTTGAGAGCTCATTTTAGTTTCAAACTTTAAGGAAAGAAACAAATGTAGTAGCTTTTGCATAGGGTTGTGACATGGTTCTCAGTGATGGAGTGGTTGGTTAGGATAGAAAGAGGAAAAACTAGGACAACAGCATCAATTTTTAAGTACTCAAATGATATGTTATCAAGGGCAAGAGTGGTAGGTTTTAAGATTAGTGATAATTTTTTAATGTAAATTCAAGACTGGTTTTCATGCAGATGTTTTAGGGACTAACAAGGGAGGAAATAAACCTATATCTGCCTAGTCTGTGAGTTTAATAAGATAGGTTACTGTTTGGATGAAGTGGGTATTGAATTTTCTGGCTGTGCTGTCAGTTTGGTTAGATGAAGTAGGCACAGGTTATGTTGGTGTAAGGAGTTCTAATCATACCTCTCAACTGTACAGATTTTCGTAGAATGTCCAGATTTTTGCCTCATAGTTTTGGTCCATTTTTCATAAAGTTGTGGTTTTCTGGCAAGTTAGTGGCAAATCATTAAAGCTTGAAGTTAGAAAATAATGACAGACATTTGAATTTCAGACTTCATGCCATTCAGAAAATCCATGCTAATGCAAAACCTGTTATTCTATCAACGTTCTAAGTCTGTAAGAACAATATTTAAAAAATGTCCCTATTTTTGGGACTTTGTCCCACTTTTATTTATTGCTTTGTCCAGATATCTTGTTCTAAGAGGTTGAGAGGTATGGTTCTAATAGCTGGTTGTTCATAGTCCAAAAAGCTTTGAAGTTGCTGTATTCTGTCTGTATATTAATATATTAGCAATCGGTTTCAATTTGATTTTTAATTGGAGTTTCTGAGACTTTTATAGTATTGATGGGCAGCTATGGTTTTACCTTGCTTCCTGTTTTTTTCCAGTCTATGTCTTTCTCTATCATGAGCAATTTAATACTTCTTGAAAGCCATGGTGCTGGATTCAATTTAATTCTTTTGGTTCTTATTGGGGCTAGTTAATTTTGTACGCTAAGGAACATTGAGCTAAACAAAGCTACAATTTCATTAGTTGGAAGGATAAGAAGAGCCTGCAGTTGGCAGATATTCATGCTACAATGAATTGATCCTTAATAAGGAAGGTGAGGTTATAAGCAAAGTAGGACCGATACAGTTTTTGGTTAGGCTTCTGATGCCTTATAGTGAAGATGGGTAGGTGATCACTTATGGTATTAGCTAAGGCACTGTAGATACAAAGATTGTACTAGACAGTCAAGAGAAGAAGGTTAACACCCACACTACACCTCAAGCAACACATAGTCCTTCTAAACCCACACCACCAACACCCACATATAGCAATACTAAATCCACATATGCAGAGGCCCTTAACTGTAACCTGCACAAGCAACAAGGACCTCTGAAGCTGAAACGCAAACAAACACCAATTACAACCAAAGTGTCACATAGCTCACAACACCAGTGTGCCACCCAGCAACAGCCCCTAAGGCAAGACAACGTACCTAACACTTTAGTCATAGGTGACTCTATAGTCCGGCACACTGATGTCCCACTCACCAGGTTGAACAAGGAGACAATAACAGTCAGCTGCCTGTTGGGTGCCAGGATCCACCACATAACACATGCACTCAAGTCACTCCACAACAAGTACAAATATGACTCTGTCATTGTCCATGTTGGAGTGAATGACTTGAGATGTACCTCCCTGGACTACATGAAAAGAGACATGGAAGAGCTCTCGGATCATGTGGCCCAGACAGGTATGACCCTAGCCCTGAGTAGCATCCTGCCTTCACCCAGAATGATACCACAATATAAGGACAAAATGACTGACTTCAACAATTGGCTAAGCTTCTGGTGTTATTCAAAGGGGATCCAGTATCTGTCTGCCTGGGACGACATGATCGACAGACCACGATGCTTTGCCATAGATGGTCTGCACCTGTCGCCCCTGGGATTCAGGTTACTGGCTAAGGCTCTTGCCACCCCTTTAGTGCCTTTTTTAGGCAAAGTTCAGAGGACAAAACCACTACTGTAACAGTTACAAGCATGCAAAATATGAAGGTAATGCTACTCAATGCTAGAAGTCTAAACCTCAAAATGCACTCTCTTGAGGCACTCCTAAAAATAGAGAACATCGATATCTGTGCAATAACTGAGACCTGGTTCAAGGCTCCAGATAGCACCCCTGCAATGCCAGGCTACAACTCTTACCACACTTTTCTGCCACCAAACCAGGACTGAAACACTAAAGGTGGAGGAGTGTCAATATTCACCAAGGATATTCACACCACCAGGCTAGTTGCCCAACACAATGCATCTGAAATTCTCCAGGTGCGACTAACACTAGGTAAGACTGAAATCCAAATTGGAGCTTGCTACAGATCCCCCACCATGCCCCAAAATTCTCACTACACCTTTCTAAACATACTGGAAAATATTAAGATAGAACCAAATACCCTAATACTGGGTGAGTTTAACTACCCTGCCATTAGCTGGGAAAACTACTCTTGTACCAACACCTTTGCCCAACGATTCTTGGAATTCATAAATTCCAATGCCCTGGAACAACTAATCCATAGTCCCACCAGGGGCTCCAATATCCTTGACCTGGTCATTACCAACATGGGAAATCGATGCTCCACACCTATGGACACCCCCTCGTTAGTCAGGTCTGATCATAAGCTAATCACCCTTAACATCCACATCCCACCCCCACCCCCCAGTAAGGAAACCTCCAAAAAAACATGCTACTCAAGTCAGAAATGACAAACTTCATGCCACCCATGCAGACGGGAACTGAAAGTTCAACTGCTGAATCCTACACTAAGGCATTGTATGAGCACATCCAGTCATGCATGAATCATGCCATCCCAAATAGAACCAAGATGCTCTCCTCCAAAAAAAGGAAGCCAATCTGGTGGTCCCCTGTCATAAACAAACTTTACAACAAAAGGAAGAAACTGTTGCAGAAAAGAGGAAAATCCAAGGATACAAAAAACTCCCTTACCAGCCTCAGTAAGAAACTGAGATCCCTCATAAAATCCTCCGAAGCTAGTTACAAAAATAAAATTGCCAAAGACTCCAAAGACAACCACAAGGAATTCTATAACTATGTCAAGAATCTAAATGGCAATGCTCAGATCTGCTCTGAGCTAAAACAGAATGGCATTAAATATACTGATCCCAAGGATATTACCAATATCCTGGCAGATCGATTCAGTGCCAACTTCACCCCCTTCTCACCCCCTAAATGACCCATTTCAATACCGGAAGATTGCCAAATTATGGTAATAATGGCCACACTGGTAAAAAACGCACTCTCCAAAGCTGAGAATACAGCATCCATGGGACCAGATAACATCCCGGGCTGTGTACTACATGAGCTACAATATGAACTGGCATCTCACCTAAGTGTCATGTTTAATCATAGCCTCACCTCAGGTTTCGTGCCCATTGAGTGGTGCAGAGCTGCAGTTATCCCACTCCACAAGGGGGGATCCACCTTGGATCCCGGAAACTACCATCTCATCAGTCTGATGAGCCTTATCTGCAAGGCCATGGAGCGTATTATCATGGAACTTATAAACAAAGACATTGGCAACCTTCAAACACTGGACCCCACCCAGTTCGGGTTCGTGAAGCGTCGATCTTGTCTCCTGAACCTGATTGACTTCTTTGAATCAGTCTCCAGAGCCATAGACAAGGGTAATGTGGTCCACACAGCCTATCTAGACCTTGCCAAGGCCTTTGACACCAACCCCCACTCTGGAATTATAGATAAACTTACTAAGCTGGGCATTATTCCTTACATTATCCAATGGTTTGCTAACTGGCTTACTGATAGAACCCACACTGTAAAAGTAGCCAACTCCAAATCCAGCTCCAGACAAGTGACAAGTGGAGTACCTCAGGGTTCAGTCCTGGGGCCGCTCTTGTTTGGCATCTACTTCTCTGAAGTACAGGCCAACACTAAGGGACTCTGGCTAACAAAGTTCACAGATGACTGCAAACTGGGAGCCATTATTGAATCCCCAAATGATGTGGATACTCTACAAAAGGGCCTTACAGAAACAGGTGCCAGAGCCATGGGCTCAAGCTCAATGCTAAGAAATGTATAGTTATCCCCTTTGAGAAAACATGTACCCATGAATTACCATATAGGTGGCAGTACACTAAACATCGAAAGTGTGATAAGAAACTTCGGGACACAGGTGGACAGTGGTCTCACCTTTGATAACCATATCACCACAACAGTCAGGAAATCCTTCTATGTGGCACACCTCATCACTAAGGGCTTTTCATCCAGAAAAAAGGAGGTCATTGTCCCACTGTACGCATCCCTCATTAGACCCATTATAGAATACAACGCCCCATTTGGTATGTACCTCTCAAGACATCTGCAACAACTGGAAAGGCCGCAGAAATACCTCACTAAAAGAATCACAGGCCTAAAGCAGATGCCCTATGCTGACCACCTTAAAAAACTCCAGCTATACTCTGTCGCATATTGTCTACTCAGAGGCGATCTCTGCTTAACATACAAGGCCATGTCAAACCCAGAGCTGTTGGACATGCTACACTTAAAGAAATCCCAATCTCTCAGAGCCACATGCTCCAGGGATCTAAACCTTGTCATCACAATAAACAAAACATGCTGGAGGGATAAGTTCCTGACCCAGAGACTCCCCAGACTCTGGAATAGATTGCCCATACATGTCAAGCAGAGTGCCTCTTTGGCCCTCTTTAAAAAGAACCTTGACGATTGGATGGGAGAAAGGAAATTCACCCCTGGGATCACATCAATCGCCTTGCTAGACAGGGGTCCAGGGAAGTAAATAGTGTGGGAAGAAATATCCAGGGAATTGTTATGGCTAGGCTTGTATAAGCCCTAGGGCTGATAGCCTAGTACCAACCTATGAACCTATAATAAAATTGAAAGAGATGAGACAGGAGGAGTGAAAGTGAAGAGTAAAAGAAAAACAGATGTTAAAACTAGAGAGTACTTAGAAGGAAGTGATTTGAAGTAAGAGAAAAAATAATTGTTAAAACTCGGGAGTAGATTTGGGTAGTACTAGAAAAATAAGTCTGGGTGGATGTGTAAGAGAAAGAGTAAGAAAATCTATTGGAATGTAAGGGAGGGCACAAGATGAAAAACAGGGAGATTTGGCTTAAGGGCTGTTTGGCTAGAGTATTACAGATGTGAGGAAATGTAGCTGGAGTATCTCTATAGGTATGTGTATACCTTTAAGAGTGGTGGGAAGTAGGTGCAGTTCTGGGTGGAGGAAAGTTTTTATAAATGGAATTGAAATGGGGTGGGAGGGGAGTATAGGAGAGGCAACAGCTCCCACACAAGCAAAAGGGTATTCACTATGGATATACTCAGTGTGAAGAAGATAGAAACCGTGGGTTATCACACAGGTAACTACTACACAGATGAAACCATGGGTTATCACACAGGTAAGTACTACACAGATGTCTTCCCTCTTTAAAATGTATTGAAAAAAAGACACGTCTTTACAAAAATACTGTTTAGGACAGAGTAGATTGCAGGTTTAACTTGTAGATTCTTAATGTTCTCAAACTTTGTGTAACATTGCCAAATGGTATTCCAGCCATCATTAAGTTTCAGTGATAACTAACATGAGGAGTCACAAATATAGTTCACAATCCTGTCATGCCTTTTGCATGGTTTGCAATGTGTGTGGTTATGACACCAGCACAGCTCACAGAACAGAAACCTTCTTCTATCACACTGTACACTCACGTCGGATTCTTGCAGACTAGGTAGATAGGGACTGCACAGACAGTGCACAGAAAACAGTGTATGAGGACTGTTCTTGACTGTTGTGAGTGAGGCAGCACAGGCAATCAAGAATTGTCTGACTGATTTGCATATGGAGGGCACAGTGTAGACAACTGATACTATCACTCCGTAGAATACTACTGAGTTACATAGCACAGAGGTCTATATTTTGGGCATAGATTAGACTGCAGCACTATAAAAGGCAATTTGCATTAATATTTAAACATAAAGATCATGTCTCTGAACAATTAAAAGGATAGCCAATGAAAGATGAGAATTATCTCTTTAAACCTGGTACATATGACATTAGATCATGAAAATGACAGGCAAGGTTAATATAAAAAAATTCAGTTATAATCTCTTCAGTAGAAGGAATCCTAGAAGAACTTATATTTTTGGAAAGGCAGTTGTGTGATTACATTTACAAAGGTAAAGCATCCCCAAAAGTGAAAGACATCCATAACAGCTGACAACTGGCTGCATGAGTACATAAATAATGATATTAGAATGATGGTAGCAGCATCCAAGTCTATTGTCTGCTGTTAAGACCTTAAAAAATTAGTGTTTTCTTGTTCTGGGGGAGTGTATCCTAGGAAGGACATCAAGACAGTTGATGGACTTTGATGGAAGGCAATCAAAATGAGAAGCTTGAGTCTTTGAACCAGTTTATTCTTTTGGTAAGTTTAAATGTGCAGTAGATTTTGGATATGAAATAAAACACAATTGTATTTCTCAGTGGTAAACATGAATGTGAATTGCAGTACAAATTGTCAAGTTTTGGTGATGCACAGCTCCTGGCTCCCGTATGCTAATCACCCCATTTGCAGCAGTGTAGCATGCAAATGAAGGTGTTTAGCGATCCAGGAAGTGTTACAGGCATAGCATAAGCATGCAGAAATGTAAACTGTAAAAACTGGTTTACATTACTGCAAACATAAAATCGGAGCCATGTCAGCCGGCCAAACCTATGCATTATAATGTTAATATATGCCAATGGCTAAATATATAGCCATTGGCATAAAAAAATGTACAAAATGTAAAAATAAACAAAATGTTCTTTTTTTTCGCGCTACCGCAAAGTTTAAGCGTAGAGCAGTGGCATACAAACAGGATCGTAAGAAAAATAGAAAAAAAAAAATAAAGGTGCATTCTAACACAATTCATGTTTTCCCCATAATAGTCAATGGCAGGAATGTTAAACTACACCATAGTGCAAGGGTTGCTAAGGGGCTGCATCAGTGTTATGTGTGGTTTCTAGAAATTAGTAGGCAATCCTATGCAAATGAGAGGAGCAATACTGAATCACAGATTTCCCCCTGGTGTAAGGATGCACCCCACAGCATAGTGTTATAACACCGAGGTGTGACCATGAGATAAAGATCACATCAAGAGAGGGGTGTGTCACCTTTGCTGTAAGCACATTGGAGCATTGATAACCCAGTTTGCCCATAGCTAAGCAAAGCTGAAGGAAAGGGGTGTGTTGAACTGGCTTTAGCTTTGCTTAGCTGAGAGCACACAAGGTAACCGAGTATGTTTGTGAACGAGATTAAAATGCACTTAAACCCGGTAAACGGGTTTGCGCAGCATGCACTGGAGCTGAAACAGGAAGGATATAAGGAAAAAAATAAGGAAATGCTGCAGCAGGGAAATTGGAGTACAAATAAGTAATTAACACCTAGAAACCTACAGTGGGCCATTGACAACATCTAACAAGGCTGCTAGCAGCTACCTGCAGAACAGGAAAGGAGAGGGGCTGTACTGCAAAGAAAACAGTAAAGTGTCACAGCAGAACAAAGCAGAATTGCATTATATCAGCTACATAACACATTTTGCAACACATGACTGGGTAGGGAAAGTACAAAACAAGAAAGTTGGCAGGTGGATGCAAGGCTGACAATGGGAGGGGATCCAGGTTTAAAAGGGAATTAAAGGGCAACAGATTAATCAAGACAGGCAAGTACAACTCCACACTACAGGCCCCACACTTGCAGTACTCACTGTAAAACCCATAATTAAGATACCTTGCAGCTGGAATTGTTCATACACAGCCAATGACATCAGCAGTATCTATAGCAGAATAGTATAAAGTGTGAAAGCACCTCACACACACTTGTGTATTCCCATACACTGCACCATTAGTGTATACATACAGGGAAGTTTTAATATGTACATGTTAGGAGCTGCCATAGCTTTGATCCACCAGCATGTGTTGGAGACTGAAGATGGTGTGGAGGGTGATGCTGACAACCACCTCAAGCACCAGAGGAGGAGAAGAGTGGTCAGACCCAGGGTAAACTACCATGGGCTACATGATCTGGAGATAGTAGAGTGTTACAGGGTGGACAGGGACACTGTACAGCAACTTGTGGAGCTGTGCCGACCACACCTCAGAGCCAGAGCAAACAGAGGGGAACCCATCCCAGTGGATATGAAGGTATGTGTAAGTTTGAGAATACTAGCCACAGGTACCTTTCAAAGGCCAACTAGGGATATCATGGGGATCTCACAGGCATCAGCGTCCAGGGTACTCCATCAGTTCCTGGATGCCATGTTACCACATGCCAATGAGCGCATATACTTCCCCCGAATGCAGGAGGAGTTGGCCACCAATATGCGTCTCTTCCACCATTTGGCAGAATACCAGGAGGTACTGGGTGCAATAGACTGCACGCACATACATATCAAGTAACCACACAGTGAGCAGGGTAGGCACTACATAAACCACAAGGGATACCCCTCCATCAACTTCCAGGTCATGTGCAATGCCCAGGGCATTATCATGGATGTGTGTGCTGGCAGCCCTGGAAGCTATCACGACTCCCACATCTGGCATGCCTCACAGCTGTATCAGGCATTTGCCAGGGAGGACATCCCATATGGCCACCTAGGGGGATGCTGGCTATGCACTGGAACCGTGGATGATGACACCCATCAGAAATGCACACACACCCATGCAAGAATGCCATAATGAGGCACATGCACAAACCAGAATCATCATAGAGTGTGTGTTTGGGATGCTTAAATCATGGTTCCGTTGCTTGGACATATCTGGTGGAGCCTTGCAGTACTCTCCAATCACATATGCCCACATCTTCATAGTATGTGCCATGCTACACAATATGATCCTGCGGAAACAGCTGCAGCAGGAACAGCATGGGGCAGGGCCACACAGCCCCCCACCATTGCCAAGGCCTGCACAGGCACAGAGTAACTCAGAGGAGGAACAACCTGATCCTGTCCCAGTAGGCAGAAGGAGGCATGCCTAGTATGCCCTGGCCTTGGCAAAGAGGCAACGCATAGCACATGCACTGACACAGTAGGGACCCAAGGAATGACACCTCTCTCCGACTCACACATACAGTAAAAGGGATGCCAAACATGACACTACCTGTGCTTAACCATGTATATGGAGTGTACTATGTGCATCTGACATAGGCAGCCCTCCAGCACCACCCTCAATACTGGGACACCCACAAGGTAAGTGACTCACACATGCCAGTTGGGGGGGTTACATACCCAACAACAGTCACAACCAGCAGGATAGGTGTAGACAAACACAAAGAAATGCTGTACAATGGCCTCTGAATGAGTCCTATTGGAAACCCCACCCCAGGCCTACACAGACGGACTACAGCAGACCAGGAATTTGGATGTAAGATGTGAAGGCTGGGACATCAGAAACCAATATGTAGGTAATTAAAGGTAGGATCTGTAGTACACCGGTATACCTCTAGCCAGCATGATAGGTATGACTACAGACTGAAATGGAGTATCCGACATACCAGTACAGTCATAGCAAATGTGTACAACTGTCGGATGTGCCCCTCCATTCTATGTTCATTTATAGTATCAGTCAGGTGTGCCCCCCCACTCCTGTGTAGAAATGTAGAATCAGTCAGGTGCCCCCCCCCCGCTATGCAGAAATGAAGGAACAGTCAAAGCCAAATGACCGATGGATACCCTGTAGACACAGCACGATACCTGTCAGTGTACAACACAAAGGTCAGCACAGCAGTACAAACTACCTGGACTTGATCCACACATGCAATACAGATGACCATACTGGGCATGCTCACACACTTAGAGGAATGAAGGCAATGTCAGTCAACAACATATTGAAAGGTCATACTGGGCATGCTCACACACAAACACATGAAGGCCATGTCTGCAAACACCAGTGGACCTGACAAATCTGGCAGTCGCAGTTCTTAGTGCAGGCACACATCAGTATGCACCTGCCCCTGCCTTGCACACACAGTGGATAGGAATATAGAGATATATGTAAGGACAACACACTATAATAAGCCAAAAGTAGATGTCACATAGATGTGTGGAAGAGGGTGACAATGACAAGGAACCATATTGGCTTGTCCCACCCAGCACACAGCCAAAGGGCCCCAAACACATGAGGTACTGATGTCACTCACTGCAGATACTAGCCACCAGTATCTGTCAGCATGACAGACTATTGTGGTGCACGTGTCAGCTGTACAACACAACTGTACAAGGAAGTAGTCATCTAGCAGCTGTATACACGTACCTGTGACATATGACCCTGTGTGTGCCCGCATGTGGCATGTCAACCTCTACATGAATGGGATATGGGCCATGCACACACCACCCTCCCTGTAGCAGTATTATGACATGCCTGCTGATGTCATCCATTGTGAAATACACCTCTGGGAGAGCTGTAGATCAGTAATCTCCATGGCGCATCTCATAACTGCGTAAGTCTGTAGTGATAAACTAGTTAGGTAGTAGTGCTAACCCCAGACTTGCAAAATGTGTGAGTGTGTTTGTGTGTATGTCCGTCTGTCTCTGACTGTGTAGAGAGAAATGCTTAGTTGGCTACTCATACTCCGTACAGTTCATAAACTCAACATTGGCAAGGCTGCTGGTGTCACTCACCTAGAAATACACCTCTGGGAAAATCATAGCCTAGTTATCCCTGTAGCCCATTCTGTAACTGCGTACTCCTGTAGTGTGATATAGTAGTTAGGTAGGCGTTCTAACTCCAGACTTGCAAACTGTGTGTGTGTGTGTGTGTGTGTGTGTGTGTGTGTGTGTGTGTGTGTGTGTGTGTTTGTGTGTGTCTGACTGAGTAGGGAAATGCTTTTTAGGCTTCTTACACTCTCTACAAATCACATACTCAACTTGGCAAGGCTGCTGCTGGACAACTATGTATGGGGCGTGCATTTTTGTGGGAACAGATTACCCTTTTCTTCTTTTATTTTTAGGTGAGAGTGGGATGATGGGGAAGGAGAGTAGGTATGATCAGGGAGGATAGGTTGGGTAGGATAACAGACAAGACATACAAGACGCATACAAGGGCTGTATATGATACGTGGGGGAGGCACCTTGGACGGGGAGGGGTGTTTGGATGTTGCAAGCCCATGAGCCCACAAATGGATACAGTGGGACTGAGGTCCCCACCCATGGGTAGTCACCACTGCAACTTCACAGCCCAGAAGGTGGCTGTGCTGGGGGCTGTGTAGGAGGGGCAGGCTCACCCTCTAGTTGCACCACTCGGCCCTCAAGCTGGTGTAGGGGGTCTCAAATTTCCCTGTAGAGCTCCCTATGCACCACAGCTTAGACCGTACCATGGGTGACAGGTTCCTGTCCACTCCCACTCCCGGAGGGGCAAGCCCCATCCCCTGTGGTGGTTCCACCCGAAGGTGGTGCAGGGCCAACAGACGAGGTGGTCCCAGGCTGGGCCCCAGATGTGCTGGTGCTCGTTGCCATGGCCAGCTGAGGTAGGACAGGTGGGTCCGCTGGTACCAGCTTTCCCATATGAGCTATGCTGTAGCATGTTTAAGGCAGATGTGGGTTAGTAATAGTCAACAGCATTCAGGATTAGTTATGACAGCATGCATAGGTATTCCCATTCCCAGGGCACCAGATATAAAATAGTTGCAGAGCAGGCAGAACACATGCATATATGGGACAACAGTGGCCATTACACCAACATGCAGGTTTCATTTATGGCAACAGGCCACCAATATGGGAGTATTTTAACATGGCACATGCATAGAAACAGATGTGAATATTTATAAACCAATAGGACATATGTCCCAACAAAGGTTAGGAGTGTAGACATACCGAATGAGTTGTGTAAATCGGTTATTTTTGCACATATGGTATGGGTGAGAAAGAGAGAGTACAATTAACAACTAATAAATCCTTGTAGTTTTCACAACATTCGTAGTCACTGCAGTGGTCTGTCCCTTACATGTATTATTACACTACCCAATGGCCTTATATTGTACACTGGTATGTTTGTAGATTAGTATGTACGGGACCTGTGTCTTACGTACAGGCTTGACAAGATGCAGGTGTTAATGCAACATGTTTTGAGATTGCTCTCATACACTTTGGGTGAGATGCTGGGATGACAGGTTTGTTTGCATGTACAGTCTCTGACTATGTACAAGTCTGACTATCAGTTATATGTCATTAACAGCTGCTTACATTTCTTGGATCATCACACTAATTTGTCAGGGGAGCAGGGAAAAAGGCAGGTTATGTGGGCCATTTATCTGGACATACTGGTCAGATTGAAACAGTTGAGGGGTAGGAATATGCATACCACTCTCTATTTCAGCATTCTAGAAAAATATGTACTGTTTTTAAGTGTTAATATGCATACAGCTTTCTCTCTGAACATTCTAACAAACTCTGTACAGTTGTGTGGAATGATTATGCATACAACTTACTAGCACTCCTGGGATTCAAAGCCCTGCTGTGTGTGACAAAAGCATTACAGTTAAGATCACTGTACACTATGCTATCAGGCAATTGTTGTGAAGCTTTGCAAATGTTTTCTGTCTAATATGACTGACCTGTTTGCACTTCCAACATTGTTGTACAGAACTTCATACACATTTTATCTGCATACCACAGTGTGGGTAACACTGCTTACTACAACGGTACTATTTAGTAACTTCAACAGTACAACAACATATGACTGCAGAGTAAACAGAAGCAATGCAGGGTTATACCTTTATTCACAGCATATTACACAATTCTGTATACTGGTATAACACTTTCTGAGGCTCTTACCTTTATTTGTTATAACAGTACATGCAGGCTATTTACTAACCTGCCTCGCGATGCATCCTTTGCAGCCCAGCATCACAGGCTTACTGGTTCGCAGCACGCTCATCTGCAGCTGTCAGAGAAATACAGTGATATTTAGCCAAATCTATCCATAGTATACACAAGCTAGGCAATTATTAACTACTTAGTGGAAGGAGTACTTACTCAGTTCTGGGGCATTCTGCATCTGCCTTGCTTCCTGGATCCACTGTTCCAGGATATCCCCCCCTCCACTGCTTTAGGTCTGCATGGTGGTGCCTGACCTGCTCACCAGTCCAGGGGATACCTGTGGCACAAGTGAGGTCACGGGCGAGACTGTCCCAGGCCTCCGTTTTGTACTGCAAGCCCTGGTACTGGCCCTGCAATAGTCTCCTGTCATGGTACTTTATCAGGAGCCATACCATGAATTTGGACTCCTGGATGCCCCAGCGCTGTGCTCTAAAGTGAGTGCCTTCTCTCACTCCAGCCATTCTGCCTGCAGGGGGATGCTATAACTAGTTATGCGCCGTATTCCCACCTCTTCAGTTTAAGTAGGTCCGGATTCCCGCACTTTTCTGTAATTGGCCGGTTTAGAAAAGGCTAAGCTATGGGCACACCTGCTGATTTCAGCTTGGCACTGCTTAAAGAGGTATACCTGTGGGCAGATTGTATTGGCTTCCCTACACATTGCTTAAACTTACTAAGTTGGGCTGTGATGAGGATAACATTGCTTATTGGTTATCTAGCATCATATTTGCCTTTTGGCACCAATTTATTATTCATTACAGGTTATATATGTGTCTGGTATCTGTGATTCATGTGTACATACACTGTATGGGGTCCTGGGGACTTCAAACCTTTATTATGATGACACCTCAACTCTATGTTTACTGCAGTACTCCAATTCAAATATTTATTGTCTGTGGTGGGTTATAGAACATCACACTGTACATAGATTCAGTTCACATGTTTGATTTGATTTTCTTGTGGTGAGAATTAGTTTGCTGATACCTCCTTTATATGTATTGCTATGGTGGCTTAGTGGTTAACTACTATGACTGTGATTTACAGGGTCCTGAGTTCTAGACTTGTAGAGGCTGTTTATTTTGTTGCTGGGCAGAACATGGGACGTTGGGTACAGAGTGATTAAGGCACTTTAAAGCAGTTGTGAGCGGGTGTGCACGGGTTTACGTGGAGCTAAGCAATGCTAAACTCTGGTTACAGTTTCTTACACTCAGTTAGCTTCTACTTTGCTTAATCTGTGTAGACAACGCATACCCCCATGTAAACGCACCTAAACACGCTTACTGGTGCTTATATATGCTTACCACTGCTTATTTATGCTTAAACCTGCTTACTAGTGCCCTATTAATTATGACACTAACACTTTAATTAATTAAATTAAGTAAACATTTAATGCAGTACTCCAGTTCAGATTTACATGTTATTATGTAGGTTATACAGCAAAAGGATGTTAAAATATGTTCATATACACATTCCACATGGAAAATTATATGTGCTGCAGTAGGACTCGAACAGGAATGCCTGTTCATGATGCGAATGCTCTGACCACTACACTATTGATGTTAATGTTGATTCCACATGTGTTTTTCTATTTGGATGATTTTGACGTGTAAGCTACGCTAAGCAAAGGGCAGCGACACACAAACACACCGCGCTTTGCTTACACTTTCAGTAATGAAGAGATACAACAGTAACATAGGGACATGGGGAATTTAAATGTAATTGTTCTAGGGACAGGGGCTCAACATTCAACTATGTGCTTGTGTGTTTACACCTTTGATTTTATTTCAGTGTTCGTGGACACTCATGTATGCTTTGCATACATTTCGGTATCCACGGACACTGACATATTGCTTACTATTAGAGGCAGGCTCTAATAGTAAGCAATGTAGGCTGTGCAACTCTGGGGGCATGTTTAAGCCTCCATAAAGCACTTAAACATGCCCCCTGCACTCGCACATGTTTCCTGTGCACGTCGAGGGTGCGGTAGCGCGCCTGCATAAATATTCATATGGTGTTGCTGCACCATCTCTGAAAAAGACACTCGTCACAAGGCTAAAACCGTCCTTGCGCCGAGCTTCATGGATGCTGGGGACTGTTGTGTACCTTTATTGTGTTATGGTTACTACGGGGAAATGCTATGTCACAAGAGGATGGCAGAATATCACCATGTATTCCACGCACTGCTGTCATGGCAAGTAGCAATTAATTGAGACTGCAGCCTCCATGACCATAATAGCAGAACAGGGTACATTTGTGTATGACATAAATTATGCTATTTACTCAGCATAAATTTCACATTGATAGAAACTGTGCAATGTTACAATGTGTGGAGCACTATAGGGTCTGGTAGTCATAAAGCACTGTTGTGCTTGGTAAACTTTCCTGCACTGGTTCTATTGTGAGCCTCTACATACACGTGTTTTAGAATATTATGCTATAGTCTAATGCTGATGTTGACACTCATCATAATCTGCTGAGTACAGCAGTATTTCCCAAGGGACATCAGGGTTGCCGTAGTGCTTTTGATGCAGATATTGTATTGCTATAAATCTCTGACTTCATCAATATACTCTACAATGCAATTCACACAATTTTTGAATCATGGATACTATTGCAGAGTTTTATTTGCATATACACTTTGTAAGTGGACATTTCCATGTATTTCATAGTGCATGCATACATTAATTGACTTTGCTAGAGTTCTGTGAATTGTATACAGCTTTGGTTTGTGAATTCTGTTAAGTACCAGCAATATGCATTTGCAAGCTATATTTGTGAATACTGCCATCGTTTTCAAAGTATGACAGACAGATGGAAAATACAATAGTGCGTTGTTATTAAGAGGTGCTAAATGCAGATGTAATGTGCACTTGCAATTTACAGTGTCCATCCAGTTGATACTTGAGGTTTACATGTACTAATATTTTATTGCTGTCTGGAATTATGGCAACAAATCTTTATGACTGGTAAATGGAATGGTGCACTATTCTCAGTTGTAGTTTTTTATTTGCAGAGCCGGATCATGGTCAAATCAGGCCCTAGGGAGGGTAATGGCTCAATCCCCCCCCCCCACAGCCAGCCAACCCCCCTGGCCATTCTAGTGTCCTATTACTTTTCCATCTCTTCCCAGTCAACATAAACAGTGATCAAACATGTCAGTGTGCATGCTATTTTCTTCTTTATTTCTACAATAATTAAGATGTTTGGATTTAATTAAAAATGTTTATTTTAAATTTTATAGCACAAACACTGATAGCCATTTACTAAACAAAACATTACAGTCTCACAATGAAAACAGACTTAGCATGAGCAACAGTAAACATCTCTGCCCTTGAAACTCAAATTGAGTGAAAAAAAACACATTCATCGAAAATACATTTGGCCAGTGGCAGATTAAGCGTACCTTTGGGCTGTTTTCAAACCACAGAGCCCCTGCACCCATTTTTAGGACCATGCATAAATGCATGCATTTTTTTAATTCATCTTGATGATTGTATTAAATTATATTCCTTGTTTAGTAGAGCACCATATGTTAGAGTGTGTTTTAAATTTATAGCTTTTTAATATTTTTCCTTTAAGCAGTGAAGTAAAATAAATGGCAAAACTACCCCTTTCAGAACAGTTCAACCATAAAAGGTCACTTAAACTGCTGTCATTATAATCTGCCAATATCAGTCACTATAGTGATGCAGTAGTTTGCGTTATCGCCTCACAGAAAGAGGTTCTCTGGTTTGATTCTCGGCTGGAGTGCCTTCTGTGTGGAGTCTGCACGTCCTCCCCATGGTTGATGTGAACTTTAAAGACATGCAGATGGATGTGCCTTCTTTGAAGGTTGGGCATCAGGCTGGAAACTTGACAAAATAAAACTTCACTGCTGATCATTAGTGGACTGGCATTCTGATGTGGTGATCCCTAACTGGGAAAAGCTGAAAGACTGATGCATATTCTCTGCAGAAGTAAAAGTAATGTGAATAATTCTACATTAAGTATAACTTTAGCTAATGAAGAGGTTGCTATTGGCAAACAGCATTTCAGTACTTCATCTACAAATTCAGTGTCTGCTGCCCTTGAAGAATAAATTGCCTGTGCTACATAAAAAAATGCTATGTGTCAGAAATCAAACCACCTGGTGTGGGAAGAGAACCTACAACTTTCCACACTAAAAGCAAGAATGCTACCTATTGCAACATTAACACTAAATAACACAATCCTGAAACTCTATGACTGACATTGATAGATTGCAATCCTTATTAACTAACAAAATAAAAAAAAGAAATAAAACTAAAGGAGACCTGGCCATTGCTGTGAAGATTTAAAGAATTTGCTAACAATAATTAAGATCAGGATATGATTCAGCAAAGTCACTTAAGTAGACAGTGCCCCTTACTGGGGCATTAAACACACCTACTCACAGGTGTACTTGGCTGCTGCTCTGTATTTATGCAGTCGGTTACTGACTTACTGTGCACACACACTGGCTACTGCTCTGTCCATTATCACAGGGCAGATTTTAATGGGGCTTGCTGTGTAGCAATGGAAGTTGTACTCTTCCAAATCTATTACCTGCACTGATGCTGAATCTCCAGCAGTTTATGGGGCTTGTTGTGCTGTCTGGTGACAGAAATTGGTGTGCTGTATCTCCTACAAGGCCCTAACGCTGGTGTTGTGTGGTGACAGAAGTCAATGTGCTATGTCTACCTTAAGGCCCTAATACTGGTGCTGTGTAGTGACAGAAGTTGGTAAGCTGTGTTTCCCACAAAGTCCTAACATTGGTGCTGTGTGGTGACAGAAGTCTGCATGCTCCATGTCATGTCTCCCACAAGGTTCTAATGCTGGTGGTGAATTGAGTTTTACTTTTTTTTTTATTTACAGGAGATTTCAGAGGCCCCCTAGTCAACATGGGCCATAGGCCACTGCCTAGGTTGCCTAGTGCTGGATCTGGTTCTGCTTATTTGACATGTGGTACTTATCTCATAAATATCAACTTCATTCATCCTAATTCTAGCTTATATGAGAAATTAATACTTTTTTTTTTCAAGTTTCCTGGTGATCGAGAGACCCACTCATATCTACCCGTCTACAAAGCCACAACCTTTCTGACTGACGTGTAGTACCACTATTCAATTCTGTCATGTCAGTTTCCGACATCAGATTTCCTTGACATTTCTTTTTCTGAGGATATTGTTAAAATGACAGTATTCTTATTCCTATACCATTGTTGCCTTTGCATGCTTGGAACAGTTCAGGGAAGCTTTTGATATGTTGTGAATGGTCCTGTAATGGAAATGAAAGTGTGGCTCACCACTATAATTAAAACCAAACAATTACAATGCTTTAGAAGAAGACAGGTGATGAGGTAATACCTGCATATGCAGTCAGTGTATTATAGTCACGGTCATCTTCCATGTCTCTGAATGCCTCTGTTAGCTCATCTCTTCAAATTTAGAAAAAAAATAAAGCCTTGATTTCTTTTATCATAAAGTTCATAGTTGCAGCAGCTAACTTGTAATATTCATACTGCCAATGGTGCTCAGTAAAATTAAATGCTTTTATTTCAGGCATTATTGTAAATTTGGATACATCAACTTACAGAAAAATGCTTCAAGGATCATGGATATATAAGAATTCTGTAATGCTGTTAAATAATTTATTGAGGTACACCATCCATAATTCCTTAGGACGGAAATGTTGTTTTTCTTTTTTTTCTTGTGAAATTAATATACCTAAAGTGCGTGTCATCTACCATACTTTTAAGAAAAAGTTGACAGACAAAAATGCCAATCAAAAATTCCTGGAAGAATATAAAAGTACCATTCAAAAATTGTTGATTTAACTCACTGTGCAGATTTCATGGTGTCCACATTTCTATTTCTTTAATTACAAAAATGTGGCATTTTTAGGCTACCAGCCATGTAAGGTATCCAGCAAGACTTACAGACTCCTCATACATCATGAAGAGTGCCGTTTCTAAAGTAAATAAACAGCTATAATGCTTCCAAGATTTCACTTGGAAATTTAATTCAGCTGAGAATATGGATTTACTTTGTGTATAGCATGTACGTCATACTTTTTCTAATAATAAGAGACCTCACAAAGCGAAAAGAACACTTTCATGAAATAATTATTTAGTGCAGTCTGGCTTACGTAACTATGTATCAGTCAGTCAGTCTGTCTGTCTACCTAGAATACAAACCATAACATGCTTAACAAATAACTATTTTGAATTGATGTTTATGTCCTGAACTGACCTTATAAATGGCGTATTTATACTATTCAAAATGAAACAGATTTATGTATATCTATATATCTATATATATATATATATATATATATGTGTGTGTGTGTGTGTGTGTGTGTGTGTGTGTGTGTGTGTGTATTTGCACATATAGTTGTAGCACGACTTATTTGTTGCTTTAAAAATCCACATATATGCTTTTTATTCTTTTTTTGTTTTTTTACAGAAACAATGGGTCAGATTCCATAAAGTCTGCAGAACCTGGCACAGTTCTTCAAGGTCTGTGCAAAAGTTGTGGATAACCAAGTAATATGCAAATATGCCAGAGTGTACATAGAATAACTTAGTGACAACAGATTTATCCAGCAATGTCTGCACACTCTTATGCAGTCACATCAAATCTGTATATCAAGCAAAGTGTTTCATAAACTGGGATGTACATTACCAATGTGCATGTATGGAAATTATACAAGCTCAATGCAACTAACATAAAATAGAAATAGAAATGTGCAGCAATCTGACTAGAAAGTGACAGATATCCACAAACAATTATAGATATAATCATAATGTATATCCATACACAAATACACTCATCAGAATATAAGGAATCTGATTGAATCCGCAACATTTCAAATAAAAAAATAATTAATATAAAGGGCAATCATGGCCACTTCACCATAGCTAACAGTAGCTAATAAGAGGTACGGGATATGTATGAGAAACACAAATAACACGCGCGCGCACACACACACACACACACACACACACACACACACACACACACACACGCACACACACACACACAGACACACAGACACACACACACACACACACACACACAAACACACACACACACACACAAGAAAATAGAGAGATAGAAATGCAGATGTGGTGTGACACATAATAGGAAGAAGGACACATATTTGGAAAATCTGAGGTAGGGTCAGAGGGACATGGGTATTTTTATTTATGTATTTATATATTATTTTTTTGGTGGGAATAGGCCTAATTTTTTTTTAATTGAGAATAGAAGGAATGGAAAGACAGTGAAAGAGGAGGAGGGTAACACAGCAGGTATACACATATAACAAATGTATACCAAATATCACAATATATGACAATGGTTGGAAATAAACATCAAGGACAGGTAAGGCACACAGATAGCACACATTCAGTTTAGACAATAGAGGTAAAGGAAAATGGACAAACAGGGTAGGGATGTATATCAGCCATTGGTGCAATACAGAACTACATATGTACCTATGCACTACTCAGTGCTGAGACATTGGAAACTGTGTGACAGTCATACCTGAATGTGTACAACTGATGGTAGGTGAGTGTTGTAGGGAAGTACATGTGGATTGTAGTACACAGTGCATATTAAATCTAATTATCAAGTAGTCTGTTAGTAGTACAAGTGTACGCCAAGCAATAACATGGATGAACAAATCAAGCTGAGAAAATGCAGAAACCAAGCACAGTATAGACTAGACCAACCCTGCCTTCAAAAGGCAAAAAATCAAGCACAGTACCAAACACCAGTATTATAGCAAAACAAGAATGTAGCTACTTAATGCAAAATAAGCGTGACCAAATGAAATATAGCTGAAATGGAATCCATACGTCAAAGACATATCTCATGTCTGAGGCAACACAAATGTGTTGTCAGGTATACAATGTATATGTGTGACATGCAGTGGCTTAACATGATCCTATCAGAAAGAAATGCCAATGCACATGCACACACCAGTGACATGGAATACTATGGTAAGACACGTATGAGTAATGATAGATAAGGAATGTCAGCTTGTGCATAGGAAGGAAGAAAAGCAATTCCTAATTAATGCTTAACACAGACGTGAAACATAAACAGTGATAGAATCCAAGCAATTGCCAGCACCTTGCATGCATATGCCTTGTTGTAACAGTGCAACAACATGACAACGATGATAATGTAGATGAAGGTTAATGTATGTCATGCATACATGCAACATACAGGTCAAATCTAGAAGGGGATAAGGAGATTGACAATGAAGGCCTGCAACAATGAGGAAATGCCAGCAGCAGAAGGTAGACAAACAATAAAGCGGGACAACCTTATGTAAGGCAGCACACTGCACATGCATGTGTTCACTAGGTATGTTGGCATGGAAGTCCACCAAAGCTACATCGAAGCAAATGGCAAACATATGTCACATGCATTGATGATGGCTCTAAACATGTTTGTGTACAAATGACACAAACACAGTAATGTCCAACTGTTAAACAGCAAGATGCATAGGTACAAAAAATAAATATCAGTATCACATATACATATATACTGTCATGCCAACATAATCCAACAGAAGCAAAAAACGCTCTCACCGATCCATGTGTAGGACTGATCAAAGAACAGTTCTGTGAACAACAGTACAGCACAGGGAAATAGAATAACTGCATGCACACAGTCCCAAATTACAAGGGCATTTGTGTGCAAATCATAATATGTGCATATGCATATGCATGTATGTAAATCATTGCATAGGTACTCCAAGTGCATAAACATGGGCATGTATGCAAATTTATTTATGAATGTTGTAATATAACAGATAAGAACAAACAAGTGATTCAGGAATGATGCTAAATAAAGCATCAGTTTCACTGTGTATACATTACTGGACCAGTGACTGTCTGTGAAGTACATGAAAAATACCTGGTCATATATACCACTCACAGTAATTTGATATAACATGGCACAATATTTTCCACAATATGCCGCACACAAAGCCATTGTGCCAATGTGAAAGCATGACTCAACAATATTATAGAAATCACATGGGAAGGACATGTCATGTTGGTGAACAGACACGAGACAGCAACAACCATTAGAGAAATGGGTGCAATGCATACAAATGGATAACATATGCAAATAAACTAAATGGACCCATCTCACTGTGTTATATGTGTTATATGTGAAGTATGGGAAAAATGCAGTTTGTGAGTTGTTGTCATCCTACTGACATATACAATGGAATAGAACAATTATGTCTCACTTGCTTCATGGTAACTGCAACAGTCATATCTGTCACATACAGGGCCAGAGTGTATTGGGCATAACAATATTATGCTGCACTGCTTACATAGTAGTACACAAACATACACACACATGCACACACACATACACACACACACACACACACACACACACACACACACACACACACACACACACACACACACACACACATGTACACATACGTAGGGAGTAACACCCCTGTCTATAAGCAGCAATGTAAACATTAAGAAAAGCATATCATGTATATCTAAGTGATTAATGAACATGTAATCTGATAATGTGTGAGATACGGCAGCAATACAACACCCCATATGACATGATATATGCAGTTTATATTAGAAAGTATATCAGAAAACCATGACAGCAATTTATGGATGGTGCAGTGGTGCAGCAGTAGCATTGTCACCTCACAGCAAGAGGTTCTCCAGTTTGATTCTTGGCTGGGGTTTTTTCTGTATGTAGTCTGCATGACCTCTCTGCATTCATGTGGGTTTCCTCCCATGTTATAAAGAAATGCATCTGAAGCAGTTCTCCTTGGACCTCCACTAAAAATTGTCTTTGTTCCAAGTCCAACTTTCCTGATAAACAAATGTTAAATAAATACGCTATGCCTGCACAATTGTAATGACATTCAGCTGCAGAGAAATATGGCTATTTGCAAATTCCCTGTGGGCAAAGAGAAGCACACACTGCCACGCTCACAGCTTTAATAACCAAATGAACAGGGGGAAAACAATGTCCATGGTCCCCAAGAGAACATGAGACAGCAGACAATATGGAAGGCATCAGCAGCAGGCTGGCCAGAGGGCATGTCAGTGCCAGCAAAAATGCAGTGCACAATGGGAGTGTGTAGATCACTACCCCCTTCATAGTGTCTAGGAACGTTACCTAAAATGCATAATGGAACATAAATGTGACTACAGTAGCCTGTAGAATTTATTCCATGCTGTAGCACACTTTTACATGTTGTAGTTGTATAACACTTTTACATGTTGTAGTTGTATAAGTATGTACTGTACACTGAGCACAACACTCATTACTTCTTCTGCCTCCATGCATTTGATTATTAAAGCTGTGAGCATGGCAGTGTGTGCTTCTCTTTGCCCACATGGCATTTGCAGACAGTCATATTTCTCTGCAGCTGAATGTCACTTCAGCCATGTGCCCCCAGCTAAATGTACCACAGGGAAATGTCTCACTGCCTAGGCACCTGAACCTTCCCAGTCTATCTGAGGTGCTCCTTCAATCTCTGATTCCAAATCTTGATCATGCCAAAGTTCTTGGGACATGCTTGCATCCTTTGCTCATGTCCAGCATAGACAGTGAGCATCTGGGTTGTCTCCTTCTCAGTCCAATTTGACATCCATACACATTGAAGCCTTCTATCGGTCAACATCCTAAGTATTGAAGGTGAAATTGGTTTAACAAAATGCCTTGAGAAAAAGGCTAACTGAAGTCCCACTTAGCTCACAGGTAGCAATGGTATGAGCAGTAAATGTATCAATATCACATTTTAAAGTCTGTGCCTTTTGGATAGTATCAGACTATTTGAGCAAATTGAGCATGTATTACAGATATTTCTATTCAATGATACCTATTCTATTGGGTAGTTGCACGGAGCATCTTACTGTTTCAAAGAGCTATTGGTTAATCTGCTGAATTTTGAGACCTTACACAGATGTGACCAAATGGGATTCCAATACATCAAATATTAATGAACCTCTTTAATTATGTGTGGTATAAATGATGCTTTAAAAAAGAGTAAGCTAAACTCACCTTAAGTGCAGTTGATTTACAGCTAGCTACAAAGGTAAGATATCACCTGCTGGCATTGCTGTGGTGGAAAAGATTGCTGTTATCACATAACTATGCTGTCATTAATCTGTATTAATCAAATTATGAATATTGACAGTCCTTTTTGCCTAATTGCCTGCAATATAACCTGTCTATGACATAAAAGAGGAGTGCAGAATTGAACAATATGCATAGAGATGGTTAAATGAGCATCAGTGACAAGAAGATTTTCCATATTTGCAGTTGCAGGGATAAAAGGAAACATCCCTGGTGAACAGTAGATAAAGGCAGAATGAAAATATATCCATAGTACTTTCTGATTACCCTGGAATGTCTGTGGTATATTTATGGAAATGGATGAGCTGCAAGATTTTCTGTAAATTGCATAATCCCTAACTACTTTATGGATATTCTCTAATGCTTAGTATTATAGGTACTATAGCTACGTCTGGTATACAAATATCTCTGTATTCATTTCTGGTTAACCTGTACTGTCTGTGAGAAGTTTAAGGAAAACAACGAGTTTGGAGGATTGCTGTAAGTTGCATATTCACTGACTAGTTTATGGATACTCTCTGACGCTTAGTAATATAGTAATATAGCAGTAGTTTTTGGTATATTTAATCTGAAAGAAGCAACATGAGGATGGCTTTGTCTGTTCACTGCGTATTGTTTTGATATGTAGCCATAAGTGTTTAACAGTTCATTTAAATATGCATGACTGGTTTCTTCGCTGTTTCTGTTTAACTTCCAATATGTGTATTTCATACCATATAAAGACAGAAATGTCTGTTATGATGTGTGTGACTGACTGTGCTTGTATATGACAGACATCTGACATTCTTGGGGTGCACATGCTCATTATGTTTGGGTATGCATGTAACTATGGAAACACGATTACTAGAGTGATAGGTGTGTGGCTCAATGGTTGCGTGGTTATCCTTTGCTTGTTATGATATATACTGCCATTGGTTTAAATTCCATGTATGACCTATACAACCTTTTAATGGATCGTTACATGTGTTTCATACTCAGACATAGTTTTCATATTCTTTATGTTCTTCTATACATAACAGTAATATACATGGAAAGGATTCTTTTGTGTAGCTTTGCGCTGTAAATTACAGCTGAGCCACTCACTTGACATATGCTTCTCACATCATCATGTCAATATGTGAGAACCCATATGACGTATAATATGTGCATATCACAGTGTCTCCCAGATGTCAAACAGAAGTAGAGGGATACAATTTCTTTTACAGAGAAAATGAAATTATAATTGAGGTTTGCACCAACATGGCTGCAGCCTCCTTGGATGGAAGAGAAATGCTGTGTGGAGGAATGAAGTGTGGACACACCAGACATACATGATCAATGCTGTGGGTGATCTCAATAGATCCCAGGAAGCCTGTCGGCAATGTTGCTCTAACATGATCTTCCATGCAGCAAACAATATATGCCACTATGAGAGGGTGAGAAATGCCATAGGAGGTAGGCCACCCTTGACTCCTCCAGAAGATATAATGGAGCTCCTGGCATCACATCATACAGCCAGCATGATCACTGGATACCTGAGGAGGTACTGAGGCAGGTGTTCCAGGGCTTACACATATGTCCTACATTCCAAAATAATGCTGCATACACATTACCTCATTAAGTATCTTTATTTTATAAATATTAATGTTTGTTTTATTTGTGTTCCAGGAGAAAAATAGTGTTGTGAATGTGTTGGCATACATGATGTGGGTGTACAAGGATAAGTGCTATAGCATCCACACAAGTTGAACTAGAACAATAAGCCACCATGTAAATAATTCATTCTTCACACGTTTATTAAAATAATAAAAACACTAAACACTTCAGTTAATCGCTTTCGTTCTATACCACAAACTTCTTCAGAACTGAATAACAATCACTTCAAAACTACATCTATACCATTCACCCACCCTTTTAATCACATGCTTTTAATTACCCAAACTATCATAAGGAAACTATGAAGTCATAATTCGTAATGCTTTAATCTTAAAACAGAAGCTGGAGAGGTACCCTCATTTATACCTGGAAAACTAGTTAAAACCAAATTTATGTGCTGGAAAATTCAACATGCCACTTATAGTTTGAATAGTTCAGCTATAGCAGAATGGGTTAAAAGTAATTGGAAAATATGTTTGGTGGACCCCATGTTATTGACAAAAATGGGAAATTTCCCTAGTATTATTTACAAAAAGGATAAAGCATTTAAATTTCTATTGGAAAATAAAAAATCTACTGCTCAAGCAACAGGGAGGGAGGGGACCTATAAACGTGGTACCTGCCCTCAATGTAGATATATAATAGAGGGGGACCAAGTTAAAGTTAATGGAGTAGAATTTTAGGTTAAAGGACACTAACTGTCTGCCACGTAATGTGATTTATTTGGCCCAATGTTTGCTATGCCCAGTGGTTTATATGGGAAAAATCTCAAGGAGATCGAGGGACAGGGTATATTGAACACCTGATAGATATTAAAAAGAGCAAGCTCATAAATGCCTTACACAAACATGTGTTGAATTTTCCAGCACATAAATGTGGTTTTAAGGTGATTAATTTTACCAGAAGGGACGATCAGGGAGGTATAATGGATGAACATCTGAATGAAAAGAGTTAAAATGGCAAATTAAATGCAACTAGATTTCCAGGTATAAACAAGGGTACCTTTCTAGCTCCTGTTTTAAGATTAAAGCATTACAAATTGTGAGTCCGTGGTTGTTATTCAATTCTGTAGAAGTTCTTGATATAGAATGAAGGCGCTTAACTGAATTTTGTAGTGTTTTTATTATTTTAATAAACGTGTGAAGAACGAAGTATTTACATGGTGGCTTTTTTGTTCCAGTTTGATTTGTGTGGATATTTGGAGTTTGTGGACATTTAATAGTTATTTAAGTGTTATGGCATGTTATCTTACCAGCACAGTACATACATAACACTCCCAACAACATGTTTGATGTCTTGGCTTTTCAATTGCAGAGGTCCATCAGCATCTTCACAGCAGCAATGGATGTCATGTAAGTGTTTCCATACACTGTTACTCTGATCCATAGCTTTCTGTGCCTCTGCTTTTTGTCACGACAATGGACTATATTCACGTTAATTTTTTTCTGCCGTTGTAACCTACAGATACATCATCACAAGACATGGGCTGTGCTGCTACACAGGCAGACAGACCAGGTATAGCTGCTCAGCTTGTTTATAATCTGTAGCACTTTTTACTACAGTTGTGATGTATGATATTCATTGTCACTGTGCTCCATACATAGGTACCTCTGGATGACATGTACACCTTTTGTCACGTAAGTGTCTTCATATCCTGTTAGTGTGTGTCATAGATATCCTGTGCCTCTGCCTGCATTCATGACTGTGGTGGGTTTGTGTGGATTGTCATACTACAGGATCTGCATTATGAGAGATGATATGCTTCCCCAAACAGGGAGGACATAAAAGGTAAGAGATTCCATCTGCTTAATACATGTCACCATTGATAATCCTATCTGGGCACTTCATGACTACTGTGCTCTTCTTCACCTGCTTATGACTCAAGCAAACCGCAAATCATCCTCAGCCATCTAGTATGTGTCTATATTATCTGCTGTGTGTTATACCTCTGTTGGAATGCTACAGGATGGACATTATGTGCTTAATGATGACATTTTGATGTCTAAGTTTCCTCATGACACTTGCATTTCAACCCTCAGCTCCAGTGGTGGAGTCACAAGGTGACATGTCAGGTAGGCTTTAGTATTTTTATTAGTCTCATTTGTAATATGCGTGTAATATGTAACATACATATCTTCTTTCTGTTATATAGGGTCCCTAAACCATGACCTGTATCATCTGTCACTTCCTGTAGAATGCCCACTGCCTGCATCCTCTAGTAGCCTGTCCACTGATCCTAGGTGAGATATGATATACCTCACTGTGACAGCACTGCCCTTGGCACACAGGCCAATAAATCAATGTTATTGTCTGGCCCAGAAGGGGACAGCCATGTAGATTATGCTGTAGCTTCAGATATAGAGGAAAATGTGGTCAGCCATTCTGATGATACTGAGAAATCACATGCCAAACATAATGATGTCTGTGACCCACTATCCCATGTAGAGTCAATTAATAATAGTAACTCTTCCCCATGATGAAGCACTACTACCCATCACAGTACACACGGGAGTGTAGCTGGTGTGCATGGACACTTGTTAGTGGGTGTCCACCTGCCATTACAGGCAAATTAACATTTACAGCAACATCATGGATATGGCTATCTTGCACTTGCCTGTGCCACTGATTGTATAGCACACTGGGTGTGTGTTAAATGAAGGTCGGGAACACAGACATGGAGAGATCATGGCAGCATTGGCTGCACAGCATGACAGTGTGTTACCTGCTGCATGCTCTGTAGAAAGCCTTATTACAGGACTGTTAGAGAAGTGCCATTGTACTAACTAGGTGTTATGTGCTTTAACTGTATTATGCAGATTACCTCTAGTGGGGAGAGGCAGATCACTCTCATTAGACGCACACTTGGCCACCAAACAGCAATGTCTGTGCTAAAACATACACACACATCTGCTGTTGGCCACTCCAGTGTGAGCCCAGCAGTCATGTTCAGAGGGTCACATCACAGTCACGTTCCTTATCACACTGTGTTCCCACATGCCAGTGTCATCCCATCCAGCTCCTCAGTAGAGCAACATGAGCCGAGTATTTCTAGACATAGCAGAGGCAGCCAGGACAGTGGTGTGAACCATTAGCATGGGTGCCCTAGACTGTGTTAGACTAACACTGTACTGACCACTGACATAGTAATCTGTAGGTTGTTGTTGAAATGCCTGATGCCCCAGGATTTTCTGATAATTTTTATGCCCTCATTGACTAGCTTCATTTGTATTACCTTTTTGACATTGGCATATGTCAGTAATGATATTGTTGACAGTAATATAATATGTAAGTTCATGTTTTCTTGTTCATAGGTTCATAGACTAGTATGAGGCTAACCGCCTTTGTGAGCAATTTTAAGCTTAGCCAATTACTCCATGTGAATATTAAACACTGCACCTTGTCTCTGTAATATAAACACCTTAACGATTATGCCAACCTCTCACCACCTCCCTTGTATAGCAGACAGATAGCAGTGATGTTTACTTTGCAATTTTCCTTGTTGCTTGCCATTCACGCATGCACAGCTATGCCTCTGTGGGCACACCAGTGTCATTTATGACATTTTAACATGATACTGCACATGCTTAATCCCAGCACTCACTGCATTTCTGTGCAACTGTTTCAATTTTCAGTCACCATGCTTATTTGTATTTCCTATGTATGCCTTCCCAGATCTGACCAAATCTGCAGACACACACACACACACACACACACACACACACACACACACATATATATATATATATATATATATATATATATATATAAAATATATATACCTATATCGCTGTATCCAAAACATTGATGTATTTTGCATGTATGTTGTGTTCTCACTGTTAATGATGCTCTGCATGTCTGCACATATATTACCTGGAAACGTCCTATATACTGCAGTGAAAACATGTGCAAGTGAGACAGCACTGTTATTGTACAGCTCCTATGTTTGAGTATGTATTTGTTGATACATTTTCAATTTCTTATACATGTTATGGACCTAGATTTCTTATTATAGTGACTGTTTGACTGGTAACATTCCATGCAATTTATCTGTATGATGATATCGTACCTGCCCAATGCCCGTGCACATCTCATGCGTCCCACACATGTGCCTGTGCATTCCTCTTTGGTGATTTACCTTGCAGACAGTCTTCCAGAAATTATGTTTCTTTTCTGTGTTTTGTATATGTTACCACTGGGATACCTAAAGCTTATATTACATGTGATGTTCAATGTGTACATGTAATTTCCATTAGTTGTGATCTGTGCTGCTGTTGTTGGCCAACATGTGAAAATCACTATTTAGTCTGTGTATATTTGTACATGTGTAGCATGGCACACACAGTAATCATCTGTGCTGCCTTTTCAGGTGAATATTGCAGTTCATCCCTTGATGTATCCAAACATTTAAATATGGGTTTCAGCATGCCAGTCTTACTCTCAATGGTGTTTTGTGTTATGGTGTGTCATCTATTGTATGTGTTCTCAGCAGGGTTTGATGGGGCTCTGAATGGTGTCATTAGCTACAGCTCAGGTGAATAACTGCAGTCACTTGTTGGTGGAAAAACAATAGCACATATGTTGCCATTATGAGCATTGTTAAAAGGTGTGGAGTCTGATTAAATCATAGCTGTGGTCCTGTACTTACCTAGTAGCAGTTCTGCAGATAATTCATCATGTTGTAAAGCAGCTCTCAGACCACTTTCCCTCCATATAG